>NC_089581.1:81650629-81950629 GCF_019320115.1 Miscanthus floridulus
TCCACTTTTCGCTGGCGCGCTGTGAGGCATGCCGAGGGTCCGCCAAAGATCATGAAGGCGTTGCGCACCTCGGGAAACCCATCATCTTTATCCTTGTTCTGACCGCCGGGGCCCTTCTGCTTGGCGTCGTCGTCGGGCAGCCCGAGCCTGGCGTAGTAACGCCGGAGCATGGTGCACTCCTCGAGGGCATGCTTCACCGGGCCTTGATGGTAAGGACAGGGCTTCTTTAGCATGTCGTCAAATAGCCCGGGGCCGCGGGGGCCTCGGGGATTCCTGCGATCTGTTGTGGCGACGTGAACGGCCTCAAGGACCTCCTGCTTCCCCGGGCGACCCTTCTTCTTTCTCTTAGGGACGCGGGTGGGCGAGGCCTCGGGGGCCTCGTCCTTCTGCTTCCCCTTGGCGTCGTTGTTGGGGAAGATGGCCCCCACCGCCTCTTCGCCCGAGGCGAAGTTGGTGGCGATGTCGAGGAGCGCGGCGGCAGAGCGCGGGACGTTGCGTCCTAACTCTCGGACCAAGTCCCGACAAGTGGTGCCGGAGAGGAAGGCCTGGACGATCTCCGAGTCACCGACGCTGGGTAGCTCGGTGCACTGTTTGGAGAAGCGCCGGATGAAGTCTCGGAGAGACTCGTCCGGCTTCTGGCGGCAGCTCTTAAGATCCCAGGAATTCCCAGGGCGCACGTAAGTGCCCTGGAAGTTCCCGACGAAGATCCTAACCAAGTCGCGCCAGTCGTGGATTTGTGAGGGGGGGAGATGCTCGAGCCAGGCTCGCGCCGAGTCCGTCAAGAGCAAAGGGAGATTGCGGATGATGAGCAGATCATCGTCCGCGCCACCCAGTTGGCAGGCCAGGCGGTAATCGGCGAGCCAAAGTTCCGGGTTGGTTTCGCCGCTGTACTTTGCGAGGTTGGCCGGCTGTCGGAACCGGGCGGGGAAAGGAGCAACGCGGATGGCCCTGCTGAAGACCCGAGGTCCTGGCGGCTCAGGGGAAGGACTGCGGTCCTCTCCACTGTCGTAGCGACCGCCTCGGTGTGGGTGGTAGCCTCTGGCGGCTCCGTCGTCGTGGCGCCGTCGCCTGCCAACTACTTCGTGGTCGCCCTGTGCCTCGCGTTGGTTCCTAAGTCGGTCGCGCGCCGAGGGGGCCCTGTCGACCGTTGGTGCGCGAGCGGCCTCGGGACGGACCGAGGCATCCTGGCCCTGGCGAGGTTGCGGTGTGGGTTGCTCCGAAGTGCCTCCGCGCCGGCGGGAGGCGGAACTCTCGGCCTGCTGCACTGCTGCGGTCTCGAGGAGGTCGCGGAGCTCCCCGCGGACCCGTCGCCCTTCGGTGGTGGAGGGCTCGGGCATTGCTCGGACCAGCATCGCAGCAGCTGCGACATTCTGGCTAGCGCGGTTAAAGAACGGGGGTGGCTCTCCCCCCTCGTTGTCGTTGATGCGGTGATGGACGTCGCGGGCCCTCCCTCGGGCTCCTCCGCCCTCACCGCGCCCTCGCTGCTCCTGCTCGAGAGTGTCCCGAAGCTGTTGCAGAAGGAGTCGGTCCTGTTCGACCTTGGCCTGAAGCTCGCGGAGCTGCTCCAGGTCTGGGCGACGATGGCCCCCGCGAACGGGATTCTCGTTCCGTGCTGCCGGGGCTACGAGACGCGGAGGTGTGGCATCACGCGCCCCTGCCCGGGGCGGTGAATGGTTGCCGGTTCTCTCTTCCTCTTCGCCCGCCGTTGGCATCCCGAGCCCGACGTGGAAGCACTCACGGGACGGATCGTAAGTCCCTTCGTCGTCGGAGTCGGAATAGCCGAGGCAGTAGTCGCTTGCGGCCAAGAATCGGCGCAAAGCCCCAGGGTTGTGGAGTTCGGAGAAATCTACCCCGGGCCACGCCTCGTCCTCGTCCGAGGGGTCGGAGTGGGTGCTTAGGTCGAGGGCGAAGCGCTGGCGGCGTTCCGAGGGGCGTTCGTGAGAGGCAGCATAAGCGTAGGCATAAGAGGTGGCGGCATTTCTCAACCCAAAGGGGTATGGGGACGGGGCCGTCTCCAGATTCTGCCCCGCCGGGGTCGGCTCTTCAGGGAGTGGCGGAGCGGGGTTAGATGACTGGGCATCGCCGTAAGCCCCCGGCGATTTTCCCTTGTCCAGGCTCAGGTCAGACAGGTCCCCAGCCAGGGACCCCGTACCAACAGCTGGTCGCAGGATATCGGTGGGGAGTGGCATGCCGCCCCGGGCTCGCGTAGCGTCGGGGTGGCCTTGCTCGCGCCTTGCCTGGCGAGCGTGGCGAGAGCGGCCGCCCGGGCGCCGCCTGCGCCTGGGCTGCCGGGGCGCGACTTCGTCGTCGGACGGCGGGGTTCGAGGAGTGAGGAGCACCATGTCGTACTCATGCCCTAGAGACATGAACTCTAGGCTCCCGAACCAAACTATGGTGCCGAGACGCAATGGTCGTATGTGGTCTGCCATCCGGAACTTGCTAGGATGACGAAGTTGACACGCAGAGGCCCCTACCTGGCGCGCCAACTGTCGGTGTTTCGGAACCGGGGGTCCCTCAACCGACGAGTGAATTTGTGCTGCGTGCCCCTAATCCCGGATGGTGATGCAAAGAGACACAAGGTTTATACTGGTTCGGGCAATCGAGGCCCTACGTCCAGTCTGGGAGATCGATCTTGTATTCCTTGCACCGGAGTGCTTGTAGTAGGGGGTTACAAGCTAGGTGAGAGAGGGGGATAGCCCCAGGTCTCAGCGAGGGTGGTGCGGGCTGCTTGAGATGTTGTTCCCAAGCAGCGTAGAGGGGTGTAGTTCTATCGGTGTGTTCGTCTTGCCGCGCCCCTAGAAATGGCCCTGGCTACCTCCTTTTATAGTCACAAGGAGGGAGTCAGAGGTACATGAAAAAGCTACTATTTGCTGACGTATTCCGCACGTATTCCGCTCCCTGGAGCAGCATGGCGTCGTGGGAGTTCCCGTCGACGTCTAGTCAGTATGGTCTTTAATGCTGGCGACATGCTGCGCTCCTGTACTTCTGTTGACTTGGTGAAGCGCCGAGGTCTGGTGGCTGCTGTAGTAGGCTGTGCCGAGACCTGCCGTGCTGAGGCCGAGACCTACCGTGCTGAGGCCTGCTGTGCCGAGGCCTTTAGCAGGTGGCAATGTGAGGCCTGGGCGGCCATCGTCGATAGGATTTAGGCGGAACAGTGCGGAACGTGCGTATACAGGATACGGTACCATGCATTGTCAGTAAGGGATGGTAAAAAGGCGACTTGACCGTTGTCCTGTCGCTCCTGTCGCGGCGTACTGCCGATCGTGGCTTACGTAGTGGGGGCAGCTGGGCGCATTAATTGGATGCGATAGCCTGCCAGAGTGACTTTTGAGGCGGAGGCGACGAGGTTGCGGGACGAGCCCAGCCTCGGGCGAGGCGGAGCATGGCCAGTTCGCCCGAGGCCCTACCGGGAGCCTCGGGCGAGGCGGAACTCGGTTAGTTCGTCCGAGGCCTATCGGGGGTCTCGAGCGGGGCGGAGCGGTCGGTTCGCTGGTCCCGAGGTCACAGGAACCCGGTTCTGACTCCCCACGTCGTGTTCGTCCTTGGTGCGGGAGTTTAGGCAGCACAGTAGCCGGTAACCCCTGCACAGTCCCGTCGTGGATGGCAGGATGCTGACGTGACGGACGTCTGGTCTGCCACTTCGCTGTACTGTGCCGTCGTGTGTTTTGTCGGAGTGGTTGAGCGCCTTGACGGGACGTGCGGAAGTGTCACGCTGGTCATACTCGGTCTTGTGCGTCGTGGGGCTCCAGTACGGCTTGATGCAGGACATGGCGGGCGACGTGCTGGTTGCCGTGTAATGACGTCGTTGGGAGCAGCGGCTCTGCCGATGCCGAGGCCGAGCCATCGTGGGGGGCTCGGTGGTCGTGGACCCTTAGGCTGCCGAGCCCGTGAAGCGAACTGTCGAGGCCTTGGGGGGAGTTATTGGCCCTGGGCACTGATTCCGAGGCCACAGTAGCCCAGATGTGGCCCCCCACGCTGCATTATCCTTGGTGCAGGAGTTGGCAGCATAGTGAGGCATGGGCGTCACGGTGGTTAGTACAGTGGCGGGTAACCCCAGCCCAGTCCTGCCTCCTGTCCCATCGGCCATTCTGCTGTACTGTGCCGGGCGTGCGGCTGTTGTCGGGGACAGCAGTCGGCTGAGTTGATGTGACACGACGTTTTGCCAGAGGGACGGGAGAAGGAAGAGGTAGCGGAGTGCTGCCGAGCCCGCCTCGCGCGAGACGGAGGATCGGTGGCCCGGCCGAGGCCTGCGACGAGAGAGGGGGTCGGCCGAGGCCTTTGGTAGGGGGTCACCCGAGGCCAGCGGCGAGGGGGCCTCGGGCGAGTCGGAGAATTGCAGACCTCGGTAATGGGGCCTCGGGCGAGTCGGAGAATCGGCCGAGGCCAGCGGTGTTTAGCTGGTTTCGATTTTTACGAAGTCTAAGCAGTCGTTTTTTTTTTGATCTTGCTTAGGGTACCCCTTCTCACGGTATCCGACAGTATTTAAAACAAAAGTTTTTGTTTTCCAAAAACCCTTCTCTAGCAACTAATAGTTATATCAATAGGTATTTGAAACCTAAAGTGTGCCAATGATCACTTTCCTTATGCCCCAATTAAGGACTATTAGGTGGCTATTTAAGTACTAACATGGGGGTTTTTAATTCATCGTCCATACGGCGTGCTATTGTATGGATGCCATTCACTTGAGTGGTAATGTATGGATCAATTGCCTCTACGCCAAGGTAAGATGATAAGTGACATGACCACAAGATGTGAGCGTGCGGTCGGGGAGAGATAGTTTTGGTACGGCTATGTATGCATGCTTGCATGTGTATATGGTACGTATTTAATTGTGGGTTTAAATTATTGTCGGGTAGATTGATACGGAAGTATATGTATGGGTATACGTATATGGAAGTATTTAAATTTACATTCTGCATATTTCATTATGGGTTTGGGCTGAAATGAAATTCTTATGTAGGTACACTAACAACGAAACGTGTAGCTCGACTAGTTACGCTATATATGAGAGAACGTATGTATGCCACCGTGTCTACCGTTAGAAACAAATTTTTCCTAAGTTTGTGAGGACGTATGGAACGAGCATGCATCATGATAATTACCATTCACATAATTAAATTGTTCCTCCCCTTATAAAATTCTTACTCGGTTATGTAACTCTTATCCGTTATGGCCTTGTCTCACCAAGTATACATGTTAATGGTGCAGATGGCACGCACAAAGCAGACCGCTCGCAAGTCCACCGGAGGCAGAGCTCCCCGCCATCAGCTTGCTCCACGTACCCATCAACGCCACATGTTTCTTGGAGAGTTTGGGATGCCTACACTCTTGTGGAGAGTGCTCAGCTATGTAGGCTATCTTGATGGAATGGAGCCCCGCTACTTCTGGGCGAATGAGCAGTTTGGGGAGGGTCTCTTGGTTATTGTGGAGGCCGTTGTTCGTCCCCGAGGTGATGATTCTGAGTGGATAGGTTGGTGTTATGAGTCAACTGGTAGGACTGCTGAAGAAGTAGCTGGCAGGGTAGCCTTTGGGATACTGAGGGATATCATGGATCATTTTCCTCAGGAGCTGGTAGCCGCTTTGGTTGGAGTCTTTCCGAGGGGCAACCCCTCCACTGACTCATGGCAGCAGGCAAGAGGAAGATCTTTGGAGATTGGTGCAGCAGAAGGGTAGAACAGTGATGACCCTACCATGAGCGCCATGTTCGTAGCGATGAAGGTGTTAAATGGAGTAGAAGGTAGCCTAAGACATGTGTCTGGTGCTCTTGGTCATGCCCGCGAGGACCGATGTCAGCTTCAGAGGGAGCACGATGCCGATATTGAGAGGCTCAATGTAGAGATGGCTCAGTTAACTCACCAGAGGAATGAAGCTTGGTCTAGGGAAGATGTTCTGAGAGCTCGACAGTTTGAGCTGGAGCAGCAGCTGGCCAATGCGGAAGAATACAACAATAACCTACATGAGGAGGTTCATTAGCTGAATAACCAGCTCCACCCTTATGTTCTGCCTAGAGCCACAGAGATGGATCTAGAGGAGGACGAGGAGGAGGAAGAAGTGGAGCCTGAGGGAGGAGAGGATCCTATCTCTGACCTCGATAGTGATCATGATGAGGATTAGATCGCTTAGTACTTAGTGGAAGGGCTAATGTATCACCTTTATTCATGTAATGGACCTGTAGTTTGAATTTGGTTTTGGTAATCCGACTATCATGTAATATTGTTAATCACACGACTATCGCACGTTTGCTTAAACATCAATGCAATTCCAGTCCTTTGTTGGTGATCACAATTTAAATTTGCATGCGATATGAGCGCGATAAGTGGTCAAATTGGTGGTGTCATGTTGCGAGAATGAATGATTATGCCTTTGTTTTGTATGAAATTAAGATTCTCCCTAGTAATTTCAGTTTGGCATGAGTACATAATTCATCTACAATCTCTTGACATCAACCAATAATCGCTTATTGTTGCAACTTCGCAGATGACGCGCACCCGTGCTGGAGCTGGTGGCAGCCAGGATGGCAATAATGATGACTTGCCACCCCCACCGCCACCGTCCACTTAGGAGTTCTTTACCCAGTTCTTGGGGAGCCAAAGGACAATGGAAGAAGCTTTGCGCCTCATCGCGCAAAACACCGCTCGTGGCCACCCACATCAACCAGGGGCCGAGCCAAATCAGCACAGTACATTCAAGGAATTCCTAGATACGAAGCCTCCAATCTTCAAGGTGGCTGAGGAACCACTGCAGGCTGATGAGTGGCTCAACACCATTGAGCAGAAATTTCATCTGCTGAGGGTCACAGAGCATCTGAAAGCTGAGTATGCTTCTCATCAGCTGCAAGGACCAGCAGGAATCTGGTGGACACATTTCTTGTCATCTCTGCCTGCTAATGCGCGAGTGACTTGGGAACAGTTCAAGCTGGCTTTTAGGGAACATCATATTCCCCTGGGCCTAATGCGCATGAAAGCAGCTGAATTTATGAGGCTCACTCAAGGGACAAAGACTCTCATAGAATATATGCACGCATTCAACAACCTGTCCAGATATGCTCTAGGTTTTGTGGATACTGAAGAGAAAAAGATAGAGAGTTTCAAGCAGGGTCTGGGTACCAAACTGATGAAGACCATGGCCAATTCTAGGTGTGCCACGTACAATGAGTTTATTAGTGATGCCTTGACCCAAGAAAACCACAATAAAATGCATGCCGTTGCTAAGGGTCGCAAGAGGGCATATGAGGCGGGTGCCTCCGGATCTTCCCAGTCAAAAGCGCCTATCACAGCTAGGCCACAATTCCATTCACCTGCACCCAAGTTTAGGCCTCCACCACCTAAAGCTCAGAATAACAGGCCACAGAAACCATTCTGTAGGGCATTCACTATTGCCTTACCAAAAGGGACTGGCAGTCAGGGAAGCTCCACAGGACCTAGGAATAATCAGCCATGTTTCAACTGCAACCAAATGGGTCATTGGGCCAAGGAATGCCCCCACCCCAAGAAGAATGGCAACCCAAATCAGAACAATCAGAGGTAGGCAAATGCAAGGGCACGTCCGGGATACGTGCATTATACCGCTATTGAGGAAGTGCCCACTGGAGAAGTTGTCACGGCTGGTATGTTTCTCATCAATAAGCATCCCGCTGTTGTTTTATTTGATTCGGGAGCTTCTCATTCATTTATGAGTCAAGCATTTGCATCTAGACATGATCAAGAAATAATTGAAGTAAGCAAAGGGGGTTATAACACAAGTTCAGCAGGGGGTACTGTTACTACCAAAAAGATAGTCAAAAATGTACTCATCTCTATACAAGGGAGGGAGTACACAACGGATTTGATAATATTGCCCGGGTTATTGATAAGTGTAATCTTAGGCATGAATTGGATGAAGTATCATGGTGTTCTTATTGACACTAGCACCCATACTATTATGTTGAGGGAACCCATGGGAGGGAATGCTTTTCTAGTACCACTCTCCCGCAATTTTGAACTCCAACATTTAGCTTGTGCTATCCAAACCACCACACTTTGTGATGTCCTAGTGGTTTGTGAGTTTCTAGATGTATTTCCAAAGGAATTACTAGGCTTACCACTGGATAGGGATGTAGAATTTAAGATCAAGTTAGTGCCAGGTACGGCACCCATATCCAGAAGGCCCTATAGAATGCCACCCAACGAGTTAGCGGAACTTAAGGTTCAATTGCAAGATCTATTGGACAAGGGTCTTATCCAACCTAGCTCATCTCCATGGGGATGTCTAGCCTTGTTTGTGAAAAAGAAGGACAAGTCACTGAGAATGTGTGTAGATTATAGACCACTCAATGCTGTGACCATCAACAACAAATATCCATTGCCTCGCATCGACATCTTGATCGATCAGCTAGCGAAGGCAAAGGTATTCTCCAAAATTGACTTAAGATCAGGCTACCATCAGATAAAGATTAGACCGGAGGATATACCTAAAACTGCTTTCTCTACTAGGTACGGCTTATACGAGTATTTGGTTATGTCTTTCAGACTAACAAATGCTCCAGCCTACTTCATGTACCTAATGAACTCGGTATTCATGCCCAAACTTGACAAGTTCGTGGTCGTATTTATCAATGATATATTAATTTATTCAGGATATGAGTCAGATCATGAAGAGCATCTGAGGATTGTTTTATCCAGATTGAGGGAGCATAAGCTATATGCAAAATTTAGCAAGTGTGAATTTTGGTTGAGCAAAGTACCTTTCTTAGGTCACATCTTATCAAGGGATGGAATCTCTGTAGACCCATCAAAAGTACAAGAGGTCATGGATTGGAAAGCCCTAACTTCGGTTCATGAAGTTCGGAGTTTTCTAGGGTTAGCAGGATATTATCGTCGTTTCATTCCAGATTTCTCAAAGATAGCTAAGCCTATGACCAGACTACTTCAGAAAGATGAGAAGTACAAATGGACACCAGAATGTGAAGCAGCTTTTCACACCCTCAGAACTTTGTTGACTACAGCACCTATGCTAGCACAACCAGACATTGAAAAGCCTTTCGATGTATTTTGTGATGCATCAGGAATAGGTTTGGGATGTGTGCTTATGCAAGAAGGAAGAGTTATTGCATATGCTTCTCAGTAATTGAGAAAGCATGAAGTCAACTACCCTACGCATGATTTAGAACTTGCAGCAGTTGTTCATGCATTAAAGATATGGAGACATTATTTGTTGGGCAATGTATGTCATATATATACTGACCACAAAAGTCTCAAGTATATCTTTACCCAACCAGAGCTGAACATGAGACAAAGAAGATGGTTAGAGCTAATTAAGGACTACAATTTAGAAGTGCATTACCATCCGGGTAAAGCTAATGTAGTAGCAGATGCACTCAGTCGAAAGTCTCATTGCAACACTACAGAAGCATTATTGGAAGATGGATTCAACTTATTACACCCTGCTATATTACACAATATCACGATCAGTTGTTCACTTGAGAGCAAAATCATAGAGCTACAACAGACGGATGTAGGAATAAGGCACATTAAGAGAAAAATGCAAGAGCAAGAAACCAAACATTTTAGATTGGACGAAAGAGGTGTATTATGGTTTGAGGACCGACTTGTGGTACCAAAAGACCGCGAGCTAAGGAATCAAATTTTAGATCAAGCTCACTCGTCCAAATTGTCTATCCATCCAGGTAGTAGTAAGATGTATCAAGATTTGAAAACCCATTTTTGGTGGACTAAGATGAAGAAAGAGATCGCAGCCTATGTTGCTAGGTGTGATAACTACAATAGAGTAAAAGCTGTTCATATGAAATCCGCCGGATTACTTCAGCCATTGCCTATTCCAGGTTGGAAATGGGAGGAAATCAGCATGGACTTTATCATAGGCCTTCCAATGACGCCACAAGGTCACGATTCAATATGGGTTATTGTTGATCGTCTCACCAAGTCAGCACACTTTATACCCATGAACACACGGTATATAGTTGGGAAATACGCAGAGATATATGTTTCCCAGATCGTGAGATTGCATGGAGTACCTAGGACTATAATCTCAGATCGAGGACCACAGTTCATAGCTCGTTTCTGGGAGCACTTACACCAGGCTTTGGGAACCAAGCTAATCAGAAGTTTGGCATACCATCCGCAAACTTCAGGACAGACGGAGCGAGTGAACCAAATCCTAGAAGATTTGCTTAGAGCTTGTGTTATATCTTCAAAAGGTTCATGGGAGAAATGGTTACCTTTAGCTGAGTTCTCCTATAACAACAGTTATCAAGTGAGTATCAAAATGGCTCCATTTGAAGCATTGTATGGCAGAAAATGTAGACCTCCATTGAATTGGATTGAGCCCGGTGAAAGGAGATACTTTGGTATTGACTTTGTCAATGAAGCTGAAGAGCAAGTACGTATCATCCAACAACATATGAAGGCAGCTCAATCAAGACAAAAGAGTTATGCCGATAGAAGAAGAAGACCACTGACTTTTGAAGTGGGTGACTATGTATACTTGAAAGTATCACCCATGAAAGGTGTGAAGATATTTGGGATGAAAAAGAAGCTTTCACCAAGATATGTAGGACCATACAAGATTTTGGAACGGAAAGGAAATGTTGCGTATAAGTTACAACTTCCACCAGAGATGAGTGCAATATTTGATGTCTTCCATGTTTCTTAGTTGAAGAATGTCTTCGAGTACCTGAAGAAGCTAGTGCACCCACCAACATGTAGCTTCAATCAGATTTGACCTATGAAGAAAAGCCAATTCAAGTGTTAGAAGAGTTGGAAAGAGTAACACGGAGTAAGATTATTAAGTTCTATAAGGTGGTGTGGAACAATCATAGTGAACAAGATGCTACGTGGGAAAGAGAAGATTATTTACGAGAAGTTTATCCCGCCTTTTTCCAAGAATGGTAGGTCTTGCAAATCTCAGGACGAGATTTTTATAAGGGGGAGGGGCTGTAACACCTCGGGTGTTAGCCTTGCATAACTTGACTTACATAACATGAGCATGATCATCAAGCATTCATAAATAAGCATTTGCAATTGAAACATTGGATTGAAACATCTAAAACATTTACTTGTTATTGTATGTTTCTTTGAACATATGCAACTTTTCTAATTATTTCATGTCTCCATGTGTATATGCATATGATCATGAGTGTATACATGTAGATGGTTGATATGAGTCACAAAAATATATTGGCAATACATAGGTTAGCAAATGGAACATGGTTCATGAATGTCATTCCCATGATCAAGCCCTTAAGTCATGTTTCATGTGATTACTTTAAATAGCTCTATGAGTGACTAATACATGAAATGATTGAATGACCTTGCAATTAGCCTAAACATGTTTAGAGTATCATTATGAACAACTTTCATATTCATGGTTAAGGGTAATTAGGTCATTAAGCCATGCTTTGAAGTGTATCATCATTTAAATGTGACATGTTTGACCAAATTTGAACTAGGTGTTAGAGACCTTGCATGGAGATCACTAAAGCAAAGTTGTAGTATTTGCTATAAGGAACAACTTTTATTTTTGGGTCATTAACTGATTCAGCTCCTAACATGTGTGAAAATGGATCACAAAAATCAGTAAAATCAACATTTCAACACTTACGAATTTTTCTAAGTCATTGTTCATTGACAGACTGACAGGTCGACATTGGGGATGACATTACTCAGTGTTGGTTGTGAATTAGAGCATGCTCCCTTAACAAAAGTTGTAGCTGGTACATAGGACTATGCAAGTCATGTAGATCGTTTGCACTTTGGAGCTTTGGTTTAGCAGATAATTCACCGTGTAAACTCGCTGTCAGGCTCGTATCGGGGTTAACTGACGAACTAATCGACGCCGTTCGGTGGCCGACCGGCATCAGGACAGAGCCACCGCGTGGAGGTCACGTTGGCCTCGCGTCGCCGTTGCCCTGACCGCGTAGGCCACGACGCGCCTGAGCACGGCATTACCACCCCAGCACCCGCCCGCACTCAGCCACGCCTCCATTTCGCATTTCCCGGCTCTCCTTCGCCATTCACAGCGCCCACAGTAGCTGCAACCTCGGCACTGCAGCGCCGCCATCGTCATTGACGGCACAAGCCATGCCTAGCTGCTTCTCCATCACCGCAACAGCACCACCGCCATCCCAGCGACTCCCTGCGCCAGCCCATGCCCACTGTTTGAGCTCGGTAAGCTCCAGCCCCGCGCACAGCCTCACCGGAGCTCCACCGCCAACCCCGTCGTCGTGGCCACGCCGCCACCGTCCACCTCTCGCCACGCTAGTTGCTGCGCTAGGTTTTCCGTAGCCCGTAGATGCTTGTACGTGCATTTGATTGAGTCGCCGTGGCTTCCACCGGCGTCTCACCATTGACCCGCACCTCCGCCCCGCCATGGGCACCGCCGTAGCAGCTAGCTCCGACGTAAGGTCCCACCAAGTAGTGCAACGTGTGCGCAAGGTCGAGTAGATCATTGTGTGATGATGTCACCGCCGGCAAGTTCGCCGTCGGCGAGCTCTGGCCGCGCCAGTAGAGTAGCGCCGCCTGCTCTATTCTTGTCTTGATGACATGTGGGGTCCTCTGTCAGTGGGTCCCACTGGTCAGCGACTCTGTATTTGAAAGCTAGTTCATTTTGAATTCAGATTTAAGTGTGTTTTGTAATTTTTAGATCTCTAGTTTGGTAGCATCAAAAAATTGTGCAATAAATTTGGTAGTGTTCCTTAGGAAGTGTAGTATTTAAGAAAAATATATTCTTGAAATTTACAATAGAAATTTTGGGAGATTTAAATGGAGATTTGAAATGTGTTTTTGAATGCATGCAAACTTGTTTATTTTATATCTAGAGTTCCCGTGCTCCAAAAATTATGAAATTTTTGTGGTAAGCTAGTATTAACATTTATGAGCTCTGGTAAAAATATGAGGATCAGTGCATGTGTAGATTTGTAGTTATAGATTTTTCTTTTATAAATAGTGAATCCTAGTATGAATTTTTATAAATTATTTGTGAATCCATTATTCCTGAAATTTGTTGGGGGATATCCTAGTACCATAAGGATGATAAGAAAAATAGGAAATCTGTTGCTTGACACTTTTCACTAGGGTTTTCTATTTATGCTACTTTAAGCCTTTCTGTCTTGTCATTTTTGTATGGAATGTTTTATTGTATAAAATGGCATGAAACTTTTACAGTAGTCTTTTAGTAACCTTAGTAAAGCACTGTAAATTTTTGAGAATTTATGAAGTAAATCTGGTACATGTTTATTATTTAACCTAAATATCTAAATAAAATAATAAAGGCATTTAAATAAATAGTTTGGGCTTCACCATTATATTGTCTTGAATGTATTTGGTATGCTTAAACTGTCGGTAGGCTTTATGTTGTCAAACTTTGAGTGATTACATGAAGTAGAAGTATTGTTGCTTTAAAATGCAAATTTAAAAGGATTCCGGACAGATTCTGTAGTTTGATAAGTTGCATGATAGGGATGATGTTTGCTGTAAAAATGGTTAATAACAAAGTTGTAGATAATTTGATAAGCTTTCCAGAAATTCTAGGATCACTACTTTTGGATTAATAGAATTCCAGTTATGAGTAAAACAAGTAGCTGTTGTTTTGTGATATAGTAGATGCATTATGGAAGTAGTTAATTAAATAATCGAGAAGAGATATGCACCTACTCAATAAACATGATGCACTTGTTAACACCATGCTGTTACGAATACTTATATGAATGCATTCATCATGTGTCATCATGCTATACTTGTACGCATGTATGCATTCGCAATACCTTAAGCCATATTCATGCATCTAGGATCAGAGGAAGAGATAACGTTGCTGGACTTCGAAGAAGCAGAGGAAGGGGACCAGTTGGAGAATCCTCAAGTCGCAGCTCCCGAAGGCGTGGAGCAGAATCCTAAAGAGCTTCCGGAGTGTCCTAACCACCGCCCCACTTCCTTTCTGCAAGGCAAGCCCCGGAGCATTCTAAGTCTCCTAGTATTTTACAAATGATTACTTAAGTACTTATGATTGATGCATTAGGTTATAAGAGTTGAATGGAACCACTTGATGCATATACATTCCTTGTCTAGATATTACACCTTTAACCGGTATAGGTCTAGGATCGAATATATGCTTAGCCATGCTTAGACCGGTAGAAGTCGGGTGATGTCCTGTCACCTGCGAGATATAGGTGGATACCGGAGCACGGTTGGCTATATTTGCTATCGTGGAACAGAACCATGGGGTAAAAGAAAATCAAGACCGGGTGGGATGTCGATAGAGAAGCAACAAGACATGGAGGTCTTGGGTGTGGATCTATCCCCGTCTGTGTCGATTAAGGACCGTACCGTTGTTGGCGCTTCTGACAAGATTGAACGCATGCCTCTCACTTAGCTGGCCGGATAACTCGTTCTGACCGTGAAGCCGAGTAGCTCAACTCAGGCCGGGACCCATTTTGTTGTGCACTCCTTGCGGGGGGGGGGCGATCAGACTGAGTCCAAGGGCAGGCTAGGCCTAAACATCCTGGCATCTAGTGTCCTAGATTGTGCGTCGCAGTACAAACCCGTGAAATGTAGACTTGAGTTGTACCAAAGGTGACCTAAGGCTGCCTTCGTGCGGTATGCCTGGGTTTGTGTTAGGAATAAATTCCTAGCTGGTTGAAATCGATTCGAATTGCCGTCTCTCCCGGATAGTGAGAAACTTGGCTAGTCCCAACATCGTAGTAACTGTGTTATGGAACATGATGGTTCGGATGAATATGGAATTACAATACCTGCTATGGTTACTATTGTATGCTTTTAAATGATATACCACATGTTTGGCATAGGATAGTTGCTAATCTAGAGATGGATAGTCATAATTAATTGGTAAAGGAATCCTAATTGTACAACTAAGTCAATTGCCTTTATGCAAAATGTTGTCAAGATATCTCCACTTATATAGCCTTGCATAATCCTTGGAGTCATTTTATTTTTGGTTTATGACGGGTAAGTCTAGCTGAGTACCTTCTCGTACTCAGGGTTTTTATTTTCCCACTGTTGCAGATGGCACTGTGTATCATGGTTATTGCAAAAGTTGCTTCTATCCCACCGTGGATGAGGAGTAAGCCTTGGGCAGGCTTCTTTATTAATCCCTATCTTTGCTTTTGTGGACCGTGATCCTACTTGGCACTGTATCAAACTATGTTGGAAACTTTATTTTTGAACTTATTTGCTTCCACTTTATCTATCAAACTCGGTTTGTAATAAATTTTATTCGTACTCTGATGACGAAATGTATCTGTGAACTTTATGTAATATGTGGCATGTATGTTGAATCATGTACGATCTTGGTTGTTGTAAATCATTTATCGAGACCCGTTGTGGTACTTGATGGACTACCGGGTTTATATGGGTTCAAGTATGACAGTGCGACCGCTCGCGGGCTGCCACTATACTTGTACTCTTATAAATTGGTCGGTTCTGTGACATGAACTGTGTGGACCGATCCTTCTTGATAATCCTCAATCTGGACCATGTTGACGAAGTTGCGCAGGCCGTAGGGCTAGGCCTGGTAGTTCTCCATCGAGGCTTCGTACTTAGAGAGCCGGAGACCCATCGCGGGGGCTAGCCAGCGACGAACGGAGCGCCCTTCAGGAGTAGATGTGACCACGAGATCCGTACCGAGTCATGTAGGACGACTGGCCCGATCTGGTCGGGTAGATCTGTTGTGGGTAGTGGTTACCTGCTCATAAGGTTGACTTTGAATCGAACTTACAAAAGCTAGGGTTTCAGCAAGTTTGGTGCCGACCCGATCGATGGAGTCGAGCAGGACAGTGTTGTCGATCTGCCTCCCTTTGTAGTGAGGAAGCAGACGACGGGTTGTCGGCGTGGCTAAAGATGATGCTGGCGTGGCCGGAGCTAGATCCACCATGGTTGGAACCATAGCCGATGCAGGTGAAGTAGTGGTCGATGCAGATTGAATCCATGCCTCCTCCGTGGTCATGGCGATGAAGTCATCGGAGCTAGTGGTCCAGGTGATCTGGCCGATGGTGAACGTGAGGCCGTTCGGCGTAGCCATTGAACTGGGGATGATGACCATCTTGTTCGCCTGGAGAGCAGTATGCACACCCCCTACCTGGCGCGCCACTGTCGATGAAATATGGTCGGCAGTCTACCTAGGGGCATGCCCAAGGTAGTAGATTATCGGCAGACAGATGCACAAGCTGCAAACAAGATGATGACGCAAGACAAACATGAGGTTTTATCTAGGTTTGGCCGCTGTGAAGGCGTAATACCTACGTCCTGTGTTTGATTGTATTGCTGTATGTCAGTGAGAGATGTCTTTTAGAGGGGTCCCCTGCCCGCCTTATATAGTCTAGGGGTAGGGTTACAGATCTGGAAACTAATCCTAACCAGTTACAATTGCCATAGGTGGCCGAATAAGGATTCCTATTCTAACCGACCAAGATCTTGCTTGATCTCCAAATCTACCTTGATTCCTTGCACGGGACTCTGAACAGATTGGCCGGACCGCGCGTCGTCTTCTAGTGGGCCAGACCCCCTAGTCCAGGCTGGCCCAAGCCTAGCTGTAAGGGTATAGGGGTTAATACCCCCACAAAACCTTTTATGCTTTCTAATCTAAGAATCTTAGTGTCAAGTTGGGTTAGCAAAGTGTGACATCAAGACAACACATCTGCTACAACATTCTCTTTTCCTTTCTTGTACTTGACAACATAGGGAAATGATTCAATGAATTCACACCATTTTGCATGTCTTCTATTCAGTTTCAGTTGTCCTTTAAGGTGTTTCAATGATTCATGATCTGAATGTGTTACAAATTCTTTAGGAAAAAGGTAATGTTGCCAAGTTTCCAGACTCCAAACAAGAGCATATAATTCTTTATCATAAACTGAATAATTTAGAGTTGGACCACTTAGCTTTTCACTGAAGTATGCAATTGGCCTTTGTCCTTGCATGAGCACACCTCCAATCCCAACTCCACTTGCATCACATTCTATTTCAAATGACTTACCAAAATCTGGGAGTGCAAGGACTGGGGCTGTTGTTAACTTCATCTTTAATTCTTCAAATGCCTTCTGTTGTGCTTCTCCCCACTTGAAAAGCACTTCTTTCTTTGTCAGCTCATTGATTGGTGCGGCAATAGTGTTGAAATCCTTCACGAACCACCGATAGAAACCAGCAAGTCCAAGGAAGCTTCTTACTTGGCTCACATTCTGTGGAGGCGCCCAGTCTCGTACAGCCTTGATTTTTTCTTCATCTACCTCCACTCCTTGTCCTATAACAACAAATCCAAGAAAGACTACCTTGTCGATGCAAAAGGTGCACTTTTCAAGATTAGCATATAATTTCTGTTCACGTAGGACAACAAGCACACATTGGATATGTTCAACATGTTCATCAAGAGACTTGCTGTAAATTAAGATGTCATCAAAGTAAACAACAACAAATTTGCCAATGAAAGCTCTAAGCACATGATTCATCAATCTCATAAATGTACTTGGTGCATTGGTTAACCCGAAAGGCATTACCAACCATTCATACAACCCAAATTTTGTTTTAAAGGCTGTTTTCCATTCATCTCCTTCTCTCATGCGAATCTAGTGGTATCCACTTCTTAAATCAATATGATAGCACCACTAAGTTCATCAAGCATATCATCTAGCTGGGGGATGGGGTGTCTATACCTTATGGTAATGTTATTTATTGCTCAGCAATCCACACACATCCGCCAAGACCCATCTTTCTTAGGCACTAAAAGGACAGGAACATCACAAGGTGACAGACTTTCTTGTACGTACTCTTTTCTCATCAATTCTTCCACTTGTCGCTGAATCTCCTTGGCTTCTTTCGGGTTGGTGCGGTAGGAAGCACGGTTTGGAAGTGAAGCACCGGTCATAAGATCAATTTGATGTTTGATTCCTCTCTTAGGTGGTAGTCCCGGTGGCACTTCATCCGGAAAGACATCCTCATATTCCTGTAACACATCAAAGACAACACTTGGCAGGGTACAGGGTAAGTTGTTAGTAGACAGAAGAGTGTCCTTGTACAGGAGTACGAAGAACATGGCATTGGGTTCACTTAATTCTTTTAGATCCCCTTTCCTAGCCATCATAACTAGACCCTCTTTTCCCAATGTCTTGGTTCTTTGAAGCTGTGGGGTTTTATTTGGCTTTGGAATCTCTCCCTCACTATTTTTGTGGGTCACTCGTAGGTGGTTCTCGCTCTCTCGCTATTTTTTTAAGATCATCCTTCAAAATTTCCTCCGGTGTTAAAGGAAGCAAAGAAATTAGCTCTCCTTTGTACATGAAAGACAGCTTGTTGGTTCTTCCAAAGATCTGAACATCACGATCAAATAACCAAGGCCTTCCTAACAGCAATTGGCATGCTTCCATTAGAACCACATCACACTCCACATGATCATTGTACTGCCCAATGGAGAAGGAAATGGTCACAATATTTGTTACACGTAGCGCACCACAATCATTTAACCATTGCATCTTGTATGGAGAAGGGTGGCACCGCTGTTTCAATCCCAATCTTTCAACTAATTCTCGACTTGCAATATTATTGTAGCTGCCATTGTCAACAATGATTTGACACAACTTGTCCTTGATCATGCCCTAGGTGTGAAAAAGATTGTGCCACTGATTATTCTCTTCTTTGATAGTAGTAACACTAAGCACACGAAGAGAAATAAAACAATTATGATCTCCTTCAATAGGCTGAATTTCACTCGCGTCCTCTTCAATTTCTTCATCAAATATTGGTCCATCATCTTCTGGATCACTTTCTGATTCCCATTCACCTTTCTCATTTAGCAACATGGTCCTACGGCTTGGACATTGGGCAGCAATGTGCCCACGGCCGTGACACTTATGGCATACAATTTCTCTGCTTCAAGTAGAAGAAGCGGCACCTGAGGCAATGGTTGGGGCTGCTGAATTTGCAGCAATCCGCTGTTGATTTGCAGGCGATAACGCTGTGGAAGCCGCCATCTTTGAATTAGCAATTGATGGAGAAGATCTAGCTGTAGCTCCTTGAGATCATCCTCCACCCAAAAGACATACTGGAATGATGTTTGCGCCAAGGGGCAGTAATGGAATGACTACCATATGATTTCCACGGGACTATGGGGGTATTAACCCCTATACCCTTACGGCCAGGCTTGGGCTGGCCCAGACCAGGGGGTCTGGCCCACTAGAAGACGATGCGCGGCCCAGCCGATCTGTTTGGAGTCCCACGTAAGGAATCAAGGCAGATTTGGAGATCAAGCAAGATCATGGTCGGTTAGAATAGGAATCCTTATCCAGCCACCTATGGCAGTTATAACTGGTTAGGATGAGTTTCCAGATCTGTAACCCTGCTCCCTGGACTATATAAGGCGGGTAGGGGACCCCTCTAAAAAACATCTCTCATTAACATACAGCAATACAATCAGACACAGAACGTAGGTATTACGCCTTCACAGTGGCCGAACCTAGATAAAACCTCGTGTCTGTCTTGCGTCACCATCTTGTTTGTAGCTTGTGCATCTGTCTACCGATAATCTACTACCTTGGGCATACCCCTAGGTAGACTGTCGACCATATTTCATCGACAGTGGTGCACTAGGTAGGGGGTGTGCGTACTGCTCTCCAGGCGAACAAGATGGTCATCATCCTCGGTTCCATGGCTACGCTGAACGGCCTCATGTTCACTATCGACCAGATCACCTGGACCACTAGCTCCGATGACTTCATCGCCATGACCATGGAGGAGGCGCGGATTCAATCTGCATCGATCACTACTTCACCTGCATCGGCTACGGCTCTGACCATGGTGGATCTGGCTCCGGCCAGGCCAGCATCATCTTCAGCCATGCCGACAATCCATCGTCTGCTTCCTCGCTACAAAAGGAGGCAGATTGACAACACCGACCTGCTTGACTCCATCGATCGGGTCGGCACCAAGCTTGCTAAAACCCTAGCTCTGGTAAGTTCAATTCAAAGTCAACCTAATGAGTAGGTAACCACTACCCACAACAGATCTACCTGACCAGCTCGGGCTAGTCGTCCTACACAACTCAGTACGGATCTCGTGGTCACATCTACTCCTGAAGGGCGCTCCGTTCGTCGCCGGCCAACCCCCATGATGGGTCTCTGGCTCTCCGAGTACAAAGCCTCGATGGGGAACTACTAGGCCCAGCCCTACGACCTGCGTAACTTCGTCAACATGGTCCAGATTGAGGATTATTAAGAAGGATCGGTCCACACAGTTTAAGAGGGTGGCTCAAGCTCCTCGTCCGGCATTGCATCTAATGGCTCCATCCACATTGAGCTCCAGCATCATGATAATGAAGGCATTGAATACGATCTGGATATCCAAGACCACGCCCCGGGATTCCCATGATTCCCATCCTTCCCACCAAGGCGAGGAGACTTGATCAATGTTGTCAGTAATGACGAACCACCGGTAGTTGGTGAAACCGAACAAGAAAGGCTAGCACGCGAAGCATGCAATATTGACCGGTTTAATCGCCGACAAATCGAAGCCGAGGCAGAAGAGGAGGCACAATGCATAAGGGTCCAGCCACGCGACCTTAACAATGCCTTTGATAGGGTGGGGGACAAGCAGGTCTTCAGGACTCCAAGTGCCAATGTAGCTGTTGCTATGGCGACAATGCAATGACTACCTAATACCCCAGAAACCCAGGCAGTTCATGATGATATACAAGCTTACCTGACGGCTACTATGGCCCGGACCGCAGAGATTGTAAATCAAGCCCGGGCTCCATCTGTCTCAGTCGAATCAAACCACAACCGCCAGTACTCAAGTCGCTCACAGCCACCCAACCAATGTGGCTCGCACAACAATGACCCATCAGACAACCGTCAAGGCAGAAACGGTGGCCATGATGGTGGTCGGGATGACAATCGCCGCGACTACCGGGACGACAACCGCTGAGACAACCGTGACAATCGCTGTGATAACCGCGGTCGCAGGGTTAACCAGGGTGGTAACCGGGATCGCCATGATGGCAATAACGATCTCCGCCATTACCTCGGAGAATGCGATCTGCGTGATCGCATTAACCAAAGAGCCAACGATCGTGCATCCCACAAAAGCTATCGCCGTATGGAATATGATACTACCCATGGCCCTTCAGGTTTGAAGCAGTTTACTTGACACCTTCACCAAGTCATATGGCCCAAGAACTTCAAGCTCGAAAAACTTTAGAAGTACGATGGCAAGGAGAACCCCAAATTATGGGTCATGCTCTATGAAACTGCGTGCAGATCAGCCATGGCTGACGAGCATGTCATGTCTAATTACTTCCCAGTCGCCGTCAGCCATGCAGGCCACCAATGGCTAGTCAGCTTGCCAGCGAACTACTTTGATTCTTGGCAAGAGCTCAAGCAAGCATTCATCGACAACTTCATTGCTACTTGCGAGCAACCCGGCAACAAATATGATATGCAGCGGATTCGAGATTGCAAAGATGAGCTACTGCGTGAGTATGTCCGACGCTTCTCGGAGATGCGCATCAAGGTCCTGTCAATCTCCGACAACGAAGCAATCGAGGCTTTCATCACTGGTCTCTGCTTCCACGATGCCCTAAGGGACAAGCTCCTCCACAAGAGACCTGAATCAGTCACAGCGCTCCTGGCCACTGCTAAAAAATATGCGGATGCCGATGATGCTAAAAAGATAATCATCGAAGAAGCAGCAAGGGTTCCACGCTCCGACCACCCCCACACTGCGATGACTACTGCAACAACCATTGTCGGAACAACAATTTTTATCACCACAACCAGCGCAACGATTCCCGCGACCACCGCGACTAGCGTAATCAGCGGCGTAATCACCATGATGATTACAGGGGCAAGCGTGCTCAGGAAGACGATGGCGAGGTCAATACCGTTAAAAAAGGTGGCGGACGTCGCAACTACAAAGAAGACTACGCCAAAGCATTGAAAGGACCCTACTAGCTCCATCCCAAGTCAAACCATACCATGGAGAATTGCCATGTTCTCAAATCTATCTACACGCACCAACAGGCTTCGGATACATCTGACAAGCCTAACGACGCTGGGGAGCAGCATAACGAGGACAACGACGATGAAGACATAGATCCCCATCACAGGTATGTCAAGCCAACTGATCATGTCCACACCATCATTGGAGGCAAAGTGTCCATCGAGACCAAATGAGAACGCAAGCGGCTCGCCCGCACTTGCTTGAACGTGGCCAACACCGACAACCTCATCGCCGATCCGCGGCTCCCTCCTTGGTCTCACCATGAGATCTCCTTTAGCAGAATGGACCAATGGGCTGCGATACCTAAGCTACGACGTTTTCCTCTGGTCCTCGATCCTTGTATCAATAAGGTTTAGTTCGACAGAGTGCTGATTGACGGCGGTAGTTCCATCGATATACTGCTCAAGAACAGTTTGCTAGCCCTGAAGATAACCCAGGCGGATCTCAAGCCATACGAGGCACAGTTCTGGGGTGTTCTCCCCGGACAGAGCTCTACACCTCTCGAGCAGATCACGCTACCTGTGCAATTTGGTTGCCTAGACCCCTTTCGCACCGACTACGTCAACTTTGTGGTCGCTGACTTCGACAGCACCTACCATGCTATCCTTGGTTGACCATCGCTCACCAAATTCATGGCCATACCTCACTATAGGTATTTGGTGCTCAAGATGCCTACCGAGAAAGGGGTTCTAACTCTCAGGGGCAACGTATACGTAGCTTATACCTGTGAGGACGACAGCTTCAAAATAGTAGAGGCTCACGACCTCTCTATTCACATGGCCGAGACCACGCTCGACGCCAAGACCTCAGCCGACCACCTGGAGATCCTAGAGCTCGAGGCCCCACACAAGAACATCAAGTCTAAAGAGCACAAAGTGATCCAGCTGGTCGACGGTGATCCTAGCAAAATGGCCCTTACCAGGGCCAACCTGGATCCTAAATAGGAAGACACGCTCGTTAGGTTCTTGAGGAGCAACGTGAGTGTGTTCGCATGGAAACCCGCTGACATGCCCGGTGTACCTCAGAACTTGATCGAGCACTCCTTAAATGTCGACAGCAAGGCCAAACCTATCAAGGAGAAGCTACGACAGTTCGCTCGTGACAAAAAGGATGCTATTAGGGTAGAAGTTACACGGCTTTTGGCAGCCGGATTTATCAAAGAAGTGTATCATCCAGAGTGGTTAGCCAACCCGGTTCTTGTACGCAAAAAGAATAATGAATGGAGAATGTGCGTTGATTACACTGATCTCAACAAACACTGCCCTAAATACTCCTTCAGCTTACCTCACATAGACGAGGTCGTAGATTCAACTACCGGTTGCGAGTTGCTTTCCTTTCTCGATTGCTACCCTAGTTATCACCAGATCGCTCTCAAAAAGGACGACCGGATCAAGACATCCTTCATCACGCCCTTCGGCGCTTACTACTACACAACCATGTCGTTCAGGCTCAAGAACGCCGGGGCTACCTACCAACGCGCCATATAGGCCTGCCTCAAAGACGAGATAAAAGATGACCTCATCGAGGCTTATGATGACGTAGTTGTTAAAACCAAGGAAGCATACACCCTTGTTGATGACCTCGAACATACCTTTGCAGCTCTTAACACATTCCAATGGAAATTAA
Organism: Miscanthus floridulus; assembly: GCF_019320115.1. NCBI lineage: Eukaryota > Viridiplantae > Streptophyta > Magnoliopsida > Poales > Poaceae > Miscanthus > Miscanthus floridulus. The sequence continues at coordinate 81,674,245 of NC_089581.1, forward strand.
ACCCAAAGAAGTGTATCTTTGGTGTTCCATCTGGTATATTGCTCAGCAACGTCGTCAGTCATGATGGCATACGCCCTAACCCAGAGAAGGTAAAAGCTGTTTTGGACATGAAGCCACCCAAAAAGGTGAAGGATGTTCAGAAGCTTACCGGATGCATGGCTGCCCTAGGTCGTTTCATATCAAGATTAGGCGAAAAAGGACTACCATTTTTCAAGCTGCTCAAAGCGTCTAAGAAGTTTGAGTGGTCGGAGGAAGCAGACGTTGCCTTCACACAGCTGAAACAATTCCTTACATCACCTCCGGTCCTCACTGCTCCTAGAGAAGACAAAACCCTCCTGCTTTACATTGCGGCAACTAATCAAGTGGTCTCCACTGCCATGGTGGTCAAGCATGATGAGCCTAGCCATGTCTACAAGGTACAGCGTCCAATCTATTTTGTCAATGAGGTACTCAACGAATCCAAGACCAGGTACCGACAAATTCAGAAACTGATCTATGCCATACTAATAACATCCCGAAAGTTGAAACATTACTTCGATTGATATCGTGTGGTGGTCATGATCGAGTACCCTCTAGGAGACATCATTCGCAACAAAGATGCGAATGGGCACATCGTCAAATGGGCAATGGAGCTATGCCCTTTCTCCTTGGAATTTGCAAGCCATACTACGATCAAGTCTCAAGCACTTGTCGATTTCATCATCGAGTGGACAGACTTAAGCACACCTGCCTCTCAGGGGCCCGATGAGTATTGGAAGATGTACTTTAATAGCTCTCTCAACATCGACGGCACAGGAGCAGGAGTCTTTTTCGTGTCACCATCCAAGGAGCAGCTCCGATACATCCTCAGGATTTATTTCCCGGCATCTAATAACGCCACCGAGTATGAAGCATGCCTACATGGTCTGCGCATTGCAGTCGAGCTTGGTGTCAAACATCTCAATGTCTATGGAGACTTAGCTTTGGTCATCAACCAACTCAACAAGGACTGGGATATGACCAGCGAAAAGATGGATGCATACTACAAATCGATCAGAAAGCTGGAAGGCAAGTTCTATGGCATCGAGTACACACATGTGGTCTAGGACAAAAATCAAGCAGCAGATGCGCTGTCAAAGTTAGGATAATCCCGAGCCAAAGTCCCACATGGTGTATTTGTTCAAGACCTACTCATGCCTTCCATCGAAGAAGAAGATCCCACGGTCGACAAGCCTCCAGACCAGCTATTGGTGGCTACAGTTCTGGTGTCGAACACCACCGAACCACCTTCGACCACTAAGGAGCCTGACTGGAGAGTACCTTTCATCAAGTACCTAATAGATGGTAGCGGTTACACCGATCGGACAGAAAACAAACGCCTAATGCGTCGCAGTAAGTAGTATCTGCTCGTCGATGGCAAATCGTGGCGCAAGAACGCGAAGGAGGAAATCTTGATGAAGTGTATAACCTAGGAGGATGGTGAACATCTCCTGGACCAAATCCACTCTGGCTCCTGCGGCAACCACGTGGCCTCAAGAATGTTGGTTGGCAAGGCTTTTTGAGTAGGGTTCTATTGGCCGTCAGCCATAGCCGATGCAGAGAAGCTAGTCCGCCAATGTGAAGGTTGTCAGTTCTTCGCCAAGAGAATCCATGTACCAGCACACTAGATTCAGACAATACCAGCCTCTTGGCCCTTCGCATGCTAGGGACTAGATATGATCAAGCCTTTCAAACCGGCCCTTGGGAAATTTACATGCATCTCGGTGGCGCACCCTAGAGCTAATGGACAGGTCGAGCGAGCAAATGGTATGATCTTGGACGCACTTAAGAAGAGGATGTATAGAGAAAATGATAAAGCTCCTGGAAGATGGCTCAAAGAGTTACCAGCCGTGGCCTGGGGCCTCAGAACCTAGCCCAATCGCAATACCGGCATATCACCATACTTTATGGTTTATGGTGTTGAGGCAGTGCTCCCAGCAGATATAGCCTTCAGATCAGCACAGGTAGAGAACTTCGATGAAGACAAGGCCAATGAAGTACGGGAGCTAGAAGTGAATAGTGCAGAAGAGAAGCGGATCGATTCTTGTGTATGTACAGCCAAATACCTTGCTGTTTTGCGCAGGTACTATAACAAGAACATCAAGGAGCGTTTCTTCGTGGTTGGGGACCTAGTCCTGAAGTGGAAGATGAGTCAGGCTGGCGTTCACAAACTCGCAACCCCATGGGAGGGGCCCTTCATGATCAAGGAGGTTACGCGACCAACATCTTACAGGTTAGCTCACCTGGATGGTACAGATGTACCCAATTCATGGCACATCGACAAGCTTAGGCGTTTCTATGCTTAACTTCTGAGATATGTACCCCTCTTGTACTTTCAGTTTAATTCAATAAAACTATTATGATTTCTTCGACCACTCTAATGTGTCACTTCGAAGTCTACTGTTATTCTAACTCAACTAGTTAAAACCGACCACCATTCCTTCTCGGGTTTTCGGAGCAGGCCCTATCTCCGGTTCCTCCCAACGCGTGCATGGGATCCGCTCTCTATGCTACGGGTGATCGGCAGGTGCTCTCTGGTTTGTCTTGTGTGTTTCTACGTGTGCACAAGCTACGCACCTCACACTCCGACCACAAGACAAACCAGGGCCATAGAAACCTTTCAGGATGACTTGTCAACTAAATGGGTACAACTGAACAGAACGCTAACACGTTCTAACTCAGTTACACCAACATGATATCCGAGCTTAAATACATTTTCTCCAAAACAAACAAGCTTATGCTGATATACAGTTACGTTATTACAAGCTTGCCTAAAAAGGTCCAAGTTTATAATAACACAACTACATCTTCTTCTACAGCTATAGCCTATACTATTGGCTGGTGGGGGCACGTGGCACCTGCTACTCACTGGGCCTGACATCATGCAAGGGTCTTGGGGACTCTGGTACTGATCGAGCTGAAGAAGATGGCCCTACCGATGCCTGGTTGGTCGAGACCACAGGCTTCGCCGGTTGGCTTAAAAATGACGGCGCCTTCAGCTGACTTGTTGATGGCGTTCCCTGTACAGGTGGTGTCACGCCTCCACATAGGTTAATGTCACCAGTTATTTTCGCCAACAAGTCTAGCTGGGTCATCTGTAGCTCCTCAGCCTTGTCTGGATCTACCTCCTTCGGGTATCCAGCCTCTAGGTGCTTGAGATCGATCAAGGGGTAGTGAGCATGTACCATGCTTAGCACATGTGCGCCTATGTACTCAACTGCCTCCTTCATGAACTCCTAGAACCATCCCCTTGCCTTTCGACATCTCTCGATCAATCCCAGCTATGGCGTCCTTGGCATGTCTTCTGTTAGCGCCGGATCGATGAGGTTAAGGACCGACAAAATGCCCGTTGCCATCTCCTGGCACCGGTTTTTCTAGGTTTCATGATCCTTGGTGATCTCTTGGCACTGCGCCTTCTAGCCATCACGGTCTTTTATCACAGCCTCCAGATGCTTCTTCGCATTGATTTTTATAACTACAAACTGTACATGCTGTTAAGACGCTATATTATGCCAAACTATGGCAGGCAACAAAAAATGGTCATGTGGTCCCGGAGCTATGACTGGTCTTGCGCCAGTTTTCTGTTGTCCTCTTTCAGGCGATCACACTCCATGATTGCACAACTGTTCTCCTCTCGGAGATAGACCACTTCGGCTTCTAAGCCTGCACTACAGTTGTTACTACCAACAACGCAACAGCACTTGTCAGTAGTCATTGTGATAAAGTGGCTACTTACTTTTTCTTTCCCGCTCTTTATTACTGAGCTGGATGACCAGGTTCTGGTTCTAGGACTCTTGCACCGTCTTTTCATGGTTGGTGGCTTCAAGTCGCTGGCGCAAGCGTTCCACCTCTGCCATCAGCTCCTTATTGCTGGTAGCGATCCCCTCGATCTGGTCGAAGCATTTCTTGCGGTACCTTTCGGTCTTCATTAAGTCCTGCGTGCAGATTGCTAAGTAAGACAGCAATGACTAGACAACGAGATCAGGGGGTAAAGCGAAGCTTACCTGCACTTCCGTCACCAGCCGTTTTGCCGCCCGTTCAACTTTCTTGGTCTCTTCGACCTCTGAGATTTCCTCATGGACAACCCATTGGTCATTCCACCAATGCGACACATACACATGTTGTTGCTTGTCCTGCGGATGGCCCAGGACCTCCTCCACTTCGTCCTCTTCGGGCTATTCTTCAGGTCTCGATGCTGGTCCAGCGTTAGCAGCTTCTGCGATCACTATGTCCTTCCCATGGGCTACAGCATCAATAAACATGGTCTGTGCTCTCACCTCCAGCCACTGCTCCTTGGTCTGTTCCATTACCCTTGCTACTGAGGTGTTGCCCTCAGTAGGGTTAGCGCTCGGAGCACTCATGCTCAGCTTGGCTCTTCCCTCAACCCCCTGCTCGAGGACTGTTGTTTGACTGTTTGTTTGCTGAGGTCCCGACGGATCTTTTGTTATGGGTTCCTCGATGGTCGGCCGCTGGGCAGTCTGCTCTGCACTTATTGGTGGCGCCACACCGCTTCTGGCTAGCTGGTCCAGACTTTCGGTGAACGCCGAGCTAGTACATTGGAGATAAGTTCAGAAGGCAATCATATTCAATGCAAAATTCTAGCTTACATCAAGGTTACAAATACTTACATGTTGGAAGCACGGAATGATGTGGCGAAGGCATGTCTCTTCAGCCGTGCTTGCTCCATGTGCTGTGTGGGTGACTCCTAGTCTCCCTGTACATCTAGCACTATCACTGGGCCTTGGTGCTTGACCCCTCTGCTGCTTGTCCTCTGCGCTGCAGTGGCCGGTGGTGTGCTCGGTCGTGTTGTCGCTCCCGTCACCGATCGTGTTCCTTGCCTAGGTACTCCCAAGGTCGACCCGGCTGCATCCTTCACTGCTGTCGGCAACGTGGGTTCCATAGGCGCGGAGGAGACACCTTGCTCCATCGACTCTAGTTGTTTCCTTCTCTTTCAAGGGACAAGTCGAAAGGTGTCTGCATCTTCTTCCTCCTCTACGTCATCGTCCGACCAGGCAAAAATCGCCTGTCAACGCTTGGCGGCCGGTTTCTCCTTCGGGCCCCCCTCGGGCTCATTGATACTTAGCACCCCCCCGGTGAGTAGGGTAGTTGCTGATCTCTTCTTTGGCTGTTTGGGGGCAGTCAGCCGCTTACTAGTGGCTAGGGCCGCTGCCTCCTCTCTAGCTCCGAGCACAGCCCAGTCGACGTCCTCGACGCTGGTCTGGGTGGTGGGACTAGCTCCTTGTGGCCACTCCACTCTAGGAGGTGGCGACACAAACACTGTCACTCTATCCCGATCATTAACCTGGGTAACAAAAAAGGGTGAACACAGTAAGTTTCCACTTATCCTACCACAATATAAAACTATAGGTATGAGGCAAGCCAGTTACCTTGGGGGGAGGTCGGGCAAGCTTGAAAGCATGCTCGATGTCGTTCAATCTGGCATAATTTGGATCAATCATAGCCAGGATGTACTCTCCTCTGGCAGGGCTGGATCCATCGGCTGATGAAGTTCCCGACCACGCTCGGACCATCCAGTTTTTTCCACGGGATCATTCCAAATATTTCTGGAATTTGTTCCAGGTGCTCGGGCTTCTCTGACCAGCTGGTCCTCTTCTCCGGAATGTACCCCACGTCGCACAATGTAATCATGTTCAGCTCCTCGCAGATGTAGAACCATTTCTTGTACCAGTCGTCTAGCGATGTGTTCCATGGGCAGTGCAGATACTGGGCTTTCATGCTGTCACAGAGGTTGAGGTACACACCCCCGGCTATCTTTGAACCGCCGCTCCCTTTCTTCCATAGACAGAAAAGATGGCGGAAAAAATCAAAAATGGGGCTGAAAGCCGCCATATGCTTTGCAAAGATGTATGAAAGTGGCAACAAGGAGGATCGAGTTGGGATGCAGATTGCAAATCCCAATCTCATAGTAAAGACAGAGCCCCTGAAGAAAAGGATGTACCAGAACCCCAAATCCCCGCTTAAAGAAGTCTTCGAACACCACGATCTCACCTGGTTGTGGATCGGGATACCCCTCGCCCTTCGGCACATGCCATCCTGTGAGCTCGTTGTTGTGGAGTACCCCCATGGTGACGAGGTCTTCAATGGTCTGCTCGTTGCTTCTTGATTTCCACCACTCCTTCACCATGAATCCTGCTTTCATCTGCGCGTCACTTTTCGCCATGAATCTAGCCTTGCTGATGAATGAGGAAATCATGGAGGATTGATTGGTGGTGATTTCGGAGGTATTAGGGTTGGCGAGAGGAAGAAGATGGCTGCAGCTATGAATGGCAATGGGGTTCTGTAAAAAGTAACTTACCTATCTTATACTGTATTTAACCCAAGAGTTATGCCATTTTGTCTGCCCGAGATTCTTAGGAGACGTGCGCACGCACCGTAGATGGTTGTTTTCACAGCCTTGAGATCTATGCCAATATATGCGCCTCTTCGTTGCCAGTGTGAGAGGGCCCACGCTGACGCACCTACTTATAGGTGCCATGCAACTGTTTGCTTGAAAAGACAAAAAGGCAGTATGATGTGCTATACCCGTCTACTTTTTTAACCAGACGTGTCAGTTTGGACTAGACAGAGCAAGTAAATAAATAAATACAAAAAATATTAGTACAAGAGGCATATGTTTTTTCGCCACACTTCTCGTGCTCGGGGACTGTCGTGACTATCCTTGTGCTCGGGGACTGTCCAGACCACCATCATGCTCAGGGACTGTCCAGACCACCATCGTGCATGGGGACTATCCAGACCACCATCGTGCACGGGGACTGTCCAGACCACCATCGTGCTCGGGGACTGTTCCAACCACTCTAATACTCAGGGACTGCTCCGACCACTCTTCAAACATTGCTCGGAGACCGCTCTCCTCGGCTACATGTTATTTGTACTCACATACAGTTGAGAGGCATTTATTTATACCTTGCTACAAGGCTAATACCTCACCTTCTAGCAAGCTCGAGGACTACATCAGTACGATGCACCTGCCGGTGCATCTCGTATTGCTTGTACGACGATTGGATTCTCAACTTCTATGGGAATTCTTTTTAGACCCTGGCACCACGTGCCTACATCACCTACTACCAGGCTCAGGGACTAAGTGGGCACACTTCACCTTGCGGTGAATGTGTTTATTTTATTGACCCCTACGCTCTGACTGTTGGCCATAACTACTATTGTACAAGGGTCACTTACATTTCTTTTCAGAAATACAAGTGGGCACACTTGATCAGGAAAGAAATCTTTTTCTTTTTTCTTTAGAGCACCGTGCATTCTTCGGACAACCGGAATCTTCGGCTATAATCGTGGTCTACTACTCTCTGTTCTGACCAGAATACTAGCACATTCGCTTGGTCAATATTTCAACTAGTTGGAGATAACATGAAGACGGATCGCATTAGCCGAAGGAGATTGAACGGCGTGTCGCAACATAATACATGGTGCTCGGGGACTAGCTGTGGGGGTATTAACCCCTATACCCTTATGGCTAGGCTAAGGCCGGCCCGGACCAGGGGGTCTAGCCCACTAGAAGATGACATGCGGCCCAACCGATCTGTTCGGAGTCCCACGCAAGGAATCAAGGCAGATTTGGAGATCAAACAAGATCCTGGTCAGTTAGAATAGGAATACTTATCCAGCCACCTATGGCAGTTGTAACTGGTTAGGATTAGTTTCTAGATCTGTAACCCTGCTCCTCGGACTATATAAGGTGGGCAGGGGACCCCTCTAAAAAACATCTCTCATTGACATACAACAATACAATCAGACGTAGGATGTAGGTATTACGCCTTCACGGCGACCGAACCTAGATAAAACCTCGTGTCTGTCTTGCGTCACCATCTTGTTTGTAGCTTGCGCATTTGTCTGCCGATAATCTACTACCTTGGGCATACCCCTAGGTTGACTGCCGACCATATTTCATCGACAGGGACTCTTGCTGAATTTTCCTTTCCGTACGCATAGCTTGATCAACTAGATCTTGCAAGGTACCATAGGGAAACATCTCAACAAAACCAGAAATTTCTTCATTGAGTCCTCCTAAAAATCTTGCCATTTTTGACTCTGCATCTTCTCTGATCCCGGCGGGTACCAATAGCAGCTCCATCTCCTTATAGTACTCATCAACTGTTCTCTTCCCTTGCTTTAGCATTTGCAGTCGGTTTCTGAGATCACGCTGATAGCTCGAAGGCACAAATCACCTTTTCATCACTCGCTTCATCTCTTCCCATGTATTAATATAACCAAGACCCAATTCAAGTTGATTCTCTTGTACTTGATTCCACCAAGTAAGAGCATATCCAGAGAACTCCACCGAAGCAAGATTTACATGGCGCTGATCTGAAAGGTTATGTACCCTAAAGATTTGATTACACTGTTCAGCCCATTCAAGATACTCATCGACATTCTCCTTCCCAGTGAATTTTGGAATGTTCAATTTGACTCGAGCAATGTTGTCTGGGTCATCTCTATGACGACGACCATGATGATGATTCCTATCTTCAAAATCAGCACGTCGGTGATGATGATGTCGCTAAAACCTTCCGCCATGTGCAAAAGGATTTTCATCATCATAAGATCCTTCATGATCATTGTATTCAGACTCTTCATCTTCAAATCATACACGATGTCCATGTGCATGATGGCCACCACGCTGATTATCAAAATCAGCACATCGACCACCACCATGTCCTCCATGGCCATCGCCGAAGCGATCAAATCCATGGCCAAAACCAGAATTCTCATCACCAGACTCCTCCCAGGGATTTTCTTCATGACGACGATGTGGCCCTCGGCCTCCCTCCATGGGATTATGAGCGTCAAGCATCCTCTCCATCGCCTCCACCAGCCAGTTTGCCATGTGGCGCACTTTAGCCCATGAGACAGGGGGCTCCCCATCTCCATGGTTTCCACCATGAATACTCAAATTGGATCCTGCCATGTTAGACTAGTTGCAAGAAAAAAAATGGATTAGGTAAATTTGTGAAAACACTCGATCTCACCTTTTACTTACCCAAGTTCTTTCCTGATCTCAAGGACCATGACAGTGCTAGTGTGGCAGCTTCAACGGGGTGGTAGAGATGTCGTAAGGATTATGAATCGAACGTCCTAGTTCAGGTTTTTGGTGGAGCTATAGGTGGCTAACAAGGAGGGCTATGGTACTGCCAACCGAGTGGTTTGATGTGCTCAAAGATACGACGTTGCTGCTAACAAGATCACCACCAACTCAAATATGTAAACTGAAATTTTCAGCAATACACCGCAACACAGATCCTTCAAATTCTTTTCACTTCTCTCTCTTTTTTTAATCTTTTTTTATAACACTGACAGTGGTAATGAACAAAACAACTCAAAATATATATAAACAGTGGTGACTAGCAATTCGATGAACACAAAACACACGTAACAGTACCACGAAATGGTTATAGGTATTTTTTTGTGTGGCTTTGGACTATAGGATATGAAAAAAACACAAATATATGAAGTAGATTAAACAAGGATAACGATGTGGATGACGGCAAGACCTACCGTGTCAATCCAAAGCTCTGATACCAGATGATAGCTACTGAACTATTTCAGTATGGGAGTTGGCCCGATCTTCACGACAGTAGGTCACGATCAAGATAACTTGCAACAAGGCAGGGGAAAATAAAAGGATAACTTGCTGAAGAACAGCAGAGTAACTAGCTTTATACCTAGCCAAGGTTGGATGCGACCAGGCGACGGGGAGAGAGGCACTGAAACCACGAAGACTTTGACTCGATCTCCGAACGACCATAGAACCACAACCGGAGCTAATCCACACAAGGCGAGACAGCCGTACTGGAACCCGCAGAGCACGAACTAGTGGATCCTAGAGGAATCTCTTCACAAGTCTAGGAAGAACAAGGAAGAACAAGGGTTTGAGTAAGCACTCGGCAGCTCGGCTGCAGTATCACTGGAATTATCAAATCATCAAAAAAGGTCATTTTCTAGTAGCCTAGAGGTAATATTTATACTATGAGAAGTTTCTAAGATAGATGTGAACTGAAGAAGCCAGGTTGGGAGGTGGGTGGTCATCGGCCTAGATTATTCATGATGTGGTCGTCAGTTTCCGCGCGTCTTCTGGGCTTCGGTGCAATCTTTAATGTTTTGGTCATAACTCCTTCCTTCATAGCCTTTGGGAGACAAAAAAATGTGACTATTTCTTCTGGATGGTTCTGTCATGCTGGGTTGACTCAAATGTAGCTCTTCTCTCTGATCCATCCTTGATGTATCCTTGTCTTCCTTCTCGGAGAACCTGAGTAATAACAACATGCATGACTTAGGTAGCTCGAAATTACCATCAATGTTTAATTGAAATTCACAAAGTAGCGCGTGCACCTCTTGCTATATCTTTTGGGTGTGGCTATGGGTGATTGGTCCAGTAGGGACCTAGAGTGGTGTATCAGTTGGTGACGTGGTCGGAGAGGCCACTGAGGTCAGTGAAGTGGTCGGATAGGTCATCGAGGTGGTCGAAGAGGTCGCCGAGGTGGTCGAAGAGATCGCCAAGGTGGTCAGAGAGATCACCGAGGTGGTCAGAGAGCTCACCGAGGTGGTCGGAGAGATCGTCGAGGTCCCCGACGCTGGCGTGGTCACATCACTTTCACTTCAAGTCATGATTCCCATTTGCCTGAGGTCGTGACTCCCAAAAACACTACCAAGGTGAGCAGTTAAGGTTTCACTATGAGACTATTCATAGGTTCCAGCTAATAGAAGGTGACCCGTAAGGTTTGGCCTAAGCGTTGGTAGCCGCGCTCATAGCAATGGAACCCAGACAACCACAACTGAATATTCATTACTTAGGTTACTTTCTTATGCTTACCCAAAAAGTCACACCCTACTAGTAGAGGTCCTGATACTATGTCAAGCTAGAGCCATATGGCTTGAAGCTATACGGTAAGTCCTAGGTGGCCGCTCCACGAATAGGTCCTTAGGTAGGGCGGACACGGGTACCCCCCCAAAACTTGGACAAACTACAATACCCATTCCCCCTTTCATCACCTTACTCCACACTCCCCTAGGAGCCTAAGGGAAGCCCCATCCACCCTAGGGGATGTCGAGCGATGGCCCAAGGGCATCGGGCGACGGCCCAAGTTCACCAAATCACCTCAAACTTTTAGACATGCAAACAAGCACAATTTGGAGCAATGTAGTGTGTTGGTTTATGGCAGTTTGAGGTCGGTTTGATCCAAGGGCTACAAGGTACTCTCCCACAGATCGATGATGTGGTGATGGAACAGCCCCTACTCCACCTCTCCATTATAATTAGGACCCCCACTCCTCACTTGTAACACACACACACACACACCACAAGAGAGCATTCTCCACTACACTATCAAGATGTAGAGGTGGAATAGTTTAGTTTGGAGAAGGGAGAGTTGGGCTATGCTCAAGTTTCAGAGGAGTCCTCAGAGGTTTGGTATGCTCTTGTATCTTTCCTTTGTAAGATTCATGGTTTAATATAGTTATCTTCTCTATTTACTTGTATGCCTTTCATGTTTATCTAGTTCATGGCTTAGTTGTTTAGCTAAGTGTGGTTAGTATGTATCTCACCTTAGCATGGGATCTCCGCTTGCATCGAGTGCTCTAGTTATAGATCGTGACTAGAGTAGTAATCGTTAGCGTATACATGGTGTCTAGTCTAGTGTAGTGTTTATCTGAGTTTACGCCCAGTCCCATGGATAGTTGTGGTAGCCCTAGAGGTGACAGCTCTGTAAGGCCTTTGCAATCCACCATGTTTGGATTGGTGTTTTTGTAGAGCTTTTTGGTAGCCTTCTCTTGACCACTCTTTCTCACCTCCTTCGATGGTTGGAAAGGTACTGTTGCTCCAAAGTGTTATTGTGTGTGATGGCTATGGCTTACCCATTCATAATTATCCTATCTGGTCTGCTCTAGAATGGAACTCTAGTAATAGAGAAATGTCCTTTGTGATAGAGAAGAACTTAGGAAACTCCCTCACTCGTTGTCCTCCCATTTAGCTATGCTTCCACTTCATCCTTTCTGGAGTAGAACTTGTTGTGTGTCACCCTATTTTATCGTATATCACTTACCCCCACCTTAGTTTAGTCAGTATACTAAGTTAGTAGATACATGATGGTTAACTATCACCTTTAACCATTGCTTCCCTATGGATAAATATGATACCCTGGAATACTCTTGGGTGAAATGCTACAATGATATTCTGTGCACTTGCGGAATATTCTACATGAGCATAAGAAATACCAACAGGAGGCTTTGAAGAAGAAAACGAAGGAGAATGAAGCCACGCGAAAGGCTATTGAAGCCTCTACCGACAAACTACGCATTGACTTCGACACCTAACATGCTACGAAGGCGGAGGAGAAGAAGAAATTTGCTACTGATGCTCAGAAGGTGGCGAATATTTACTAAGAGTTGATCTAGAGAGTAGGTGAAGAAGCGAAACAGTCCTAGCAAGCTATTGTCGCTGACTTCATGTCATGGCTGGCAAACAAATTGGCTACCCTAGGTAATCATATGGCCGTGGGGAGGGAATACACGTCAATGGTTTCGCTTCGCGTGTTTTCTTAGTGTAACAACTGAGTTTTTTTTCCAATAACCCAAAAATCTGAACTTTAAAAAATTTCTAACAAAACCCATGCATGGTGAGTGTGCATACTAGGAAACCACCCATGTAGTTGCACACATATATTCCAAGCTAGCTTGTTTGAGCATTTGCATTTTAATTCAACTTGTGAGTTGCTTTTTCATGATTTTATGTGATGAATATAATCAACTCAACCTTTATAAATAACTTGTTGTGTGTGTTGCCCACCCTTGGCTTGGACCCTAATAGCCTAGATGACCCCTAGTGGACCCCATAAGGATGTGTACATGCTTGGCAACACATGTATACATGCATAGGAACCCATGGTATAGCATAGAATGGGAAATAGAAAATAGAAGAGGAATTAGAAAATGGGGAAAAAGAAAAAGGGAAAGCAACCCAGCCGCAATAGGCATGTAATAGAACCGTCCAATTTATAAGAGCACAAGTACAATAGCAATCACCAAAGTGATCAAACCATCATACTTGAACCCATATAAACCCAGTAGTCTGGTGAAATCATGAAGGATCTCAAACAAACCAACATACAAACCAAGATCGTACCTTTAGCATCAATTTGAGTACCTATTCAATTAAACATCTCTAGATTAGCATCTATACTAGAGCAATCACTTGATTAAGCTAACAAGCATTAGTAACCATATCTGGTATAAGAATAATTTGAGCATCATCATAACCATCAAGTTTCAATTAGTGCTTCTACGTTGCCGCTACTCAGTCAAGTTCTCACTATCTGGGAGAGGTGGTAATTCAAATCTATTCCTACCCTGCTAGGGAATTTATTCCTAACACAAACCGAGGCACACCCCATGAAGGTAGCCTCAGGTCACCTTTGGTACAATTCAGGACTAACTCACGGGTCCAATTAGCGCCACACCCTCAGAGATTCTATCAATCTACTAGGAAGATTAGGACCCAGTCCCGCCCTTGGACTCACGACATTGGCTCTCCACACATCCTTACTGCCTCTAGAGTGCGCACTTTCACTTATCGAGGCTCATCCTAAATTGAGCTACTCGGCTTCTCGGTCATATCATCAGATCTGGCTAGCTAAGTGTTAGGCATGCGTTCAACATGACATGAGGACATACAACAAATCAGTCCTTAACCGACACAGACAGGGATAGATAGGCACCCAAGACCTCTGTGCCTTGTTGCTTCTCTATCATGATCCTACCTAGTCTCCTTTATTCATTGACAAATGGTTATTTCCATGCTAGCACATATAACCAACCGTGATTAGTTATCAACCTATATCATGCAGGTGATAGGTAATCACCCGATTTCTACCGACTAAGTTGGCTAAGCATATATTCGATCCTGGACCAACACAGGATTCAAGATTTATATATATCTATAGAAGGAAGATATATGCAGCAAGTGGTTCCAATCAACTCCTAGTACTTAATGCATCAACAAAAAAAGGGCTCAAGTTGATAGTTCGAAAACATAGGAGGCTTAGAATGCTCCGGGGCTTGCCTTTCACAAAGGTTGAGGGCTGAGGATCTGGGCACTCTAGCAACTGTTCACCATTAGGCTCACCTTCTCCTAGGACCTCCTATTGCTGCACTTCCTAGGGATCGGCCTCGTAGTCCAACATGGTGATTTCTTCCATCGCACCTATTGCATGCATATGCAAAAAGTGAGAATCATGAATGCATAAGAAGGGTCATGGATGACATGTCATGATAATGCACATGGTTAAATGATGACTATCATATTAGGTCATTAGAATGATAACAAGGTTAAATTCTTATTTACTGAGTATGTGCATATCTCTTCTCTAGAAATTTCAAGAATCCACACTAAGTCCATTTCTGGACCACAACACAATAGCTAAAAGTTTAGATCATAACTGGAGTTCTTCTCATCCAAATCCTATGACCTTAGACTTTTTGGAAAGATTATAAAATTTACTACAACTTTCATTTAATCACCAAAAGCTGATTCAATGACTATCCTAGCCAAAACAGGTAAACTTCCTAGGTCTGTCCAGAAATTCTAGAGAGTAAGCATTTTGGGAGACCAACTTCTAACAGCCATAACTCCCAAACCATTTGGCCTATTGTCCTAAAATTTTGACACAAGCTAGATAAAGAAATTCCCTACAACTTTGTTATAACCATTTTACAACAAACTCCATTTTGCCTATGCAAAACACCTAGCACAAAATCTATCCAAAACAACTTCTATAATTGAATTTTAGAGCCATAATATTTTACTGCATACAAGAAATCAAAATTGGGCACAACCAAAGGTACCAACAGTTCATAGGCATCATACACACTCTAGAAATTATGATGGTCAAGCCCAAATGAAACATTTAAATGCCTTTATTAATTTATTTAGACACTAAGGTGAAATAAGAAAAATATATCAAAATGCATAATAAATTTTGAGAAAATTGCAGTAGCCTACATATGACCCCAAAATCCACTGCGCAAATTTCATGCCATTTTGATTAATATAGTCATCTCTACAAAACTCACAAGTTGCATAGGCTTATTTTAGCAAAAATAGTTTAGCCTAGTGAAAAGTGTAAAACAACATATTTCGTATTTTTCTTAGCTTTCCTAAAACCCATTAACACTGTACAAAAATTTGCATGGCAGTATATTACTTATTTTTATCCTTATGAATTTCCATAGAAAACACTATTTATTAAAAGATAAATAGAAAGGCCCTACTCCAATCAAGTTTACTACAAGTTCAACATTTTTCGTAACTAGAGCAAGTCAACAAAAGATTAGCAAAATTAGAATCACAATTTTATCACCTTCCTAGCTCAAGTTATGCATTTTACAAGATTGAAAACAATTTAAAAGCACTTATCTAGCTCCATTTAATTCTCCCAACAAAACATCCCAAACAGTAGGTTTTAAATTTTTATAAAATACTACACTCCATGATGAATCCAACAAAATTTGGTTCACTCCAATTGGACACTCCTAGCTCTAGATATAAATTTTTGAAACATGCATTCAAATATGTGAAAACAACAAATCAAGTAATACACAGACTGACAGATGGGGCCCGCTAGTCAGTAGGACCCATGCGTCAGTGATACCAGAGCAGAGGAGGTGCTCCATCCAGCCATATCTCATCGGCGACAAGATTATCGGTGACGATGGTGACACCAACATGATCCTCTCACCAAGCCACGTCGGTTGGTGGCGAATACGCTACCTAGGGTTCACTGGAGATGGCTCGCCGGTGGTGATGGAGGCACGGCGAAGCTGTGTAGTGGTGCGCTGGCCATCTCTAACCATGGCATGCACTAGTGAGGATGGCTACTCCATCCTATAGTCCTATCGCAGCACTACGACAAGGATTAGGCCATGTGACATAGTGGAGCTTGGCCGCGTGCATGGCCATGTGGCGGCGCACTATGGGCTACGGCGGGACTCTCCGTTCTGGCTAACCTAGGCAACTCATCTCCGTCGTATTGCCCTAAAATTTTGACAGCCATAACTCCCAAAACCATTTGGCCTATTGCCCAAAAATTTTGACACAAGCTAGATAAAAAAATTCCCTACAACTTAGTTATTTACCAGTTTTATAGCAAACTCCATTTTGCCTATGCAAAACACCTAGCACAGAATCTGTCCAAAATAACTTCTATAATTGATTTTTAGAGCCATAATATTTTACTGCATACAAGAAATCAAAATTGGGCACAACCAAAGGTACCAATAGTTCATAGGCATCATACACACTCTAGAAATTATGATGGTCAATCCCAAATGAAACATTTAAATGCCTTTATTAATTTATTTAGACACTAAGGTGAAATAAGAAAAATATATCAAAATGCACAATAAATTTTGAGAAAATTACAGTAGCCTATATATGACCCCAAAAGTCTACAGTACAAATGTCATGCCATTTGGATAAATATAGCCACATGTACAAAAATGAAAAGTTGCATAGGCTTATTTTAGCAAAAATAGTTTAGCGTAGTGACAAGTGTCAAACAATATATTTCATATTTTTCATAGCTTGCCTAAAACCCATTAACTCTGTACAAAAATTTGCATGGCAATATGTTACTTATTTTTATCCTTATGAATTTCCTTAGAAAACACTATTTATTAAAAGATAAATAGAAAGACCCAACTCCAATCAAGTTTACTACAAGTTCAACATTTTTCCTAACTAGAGCAAGTCGACAAAAGATCAGTAAAATTGGAATCACAATTTTATCACTTTCCTAGCTCAAGTTATGCATTTTACAAGATTGAAAACAATTTAAAAGCACTTATCTAGCTCCATTTAATTCTCCCAGCAAAACATCCCAAACAATAGTTTTTATATTTTTATCAAATACTACACTCCATGATGAATCTAATAAAATTTGGTTCACTACATTTGGACACTCCTAGCTCTAGATATGAATTTTTGAAACATGCATTCAAATCTTTAAAAACAAATAAGAAAATCAAGTAATACACAGACTGACAGATGGGGCCCGCTGGTCAGTAGGACCCAAGCGTCAGTGATACAAGAGTAGAGGAGGTGCTCCGGGCAGCCATATCTCACCAGTGGCAAGATTACCGGTGACGACGATGACACCAACATGTTCCTCTCACCAAGCCGCGTCGGTTGGTGGCGAATATGCTACCTAGGTTTCACTAGAGACGGCTCGCCGGTGGTGACGGTGGCACGACAAAGCTATGTAGTGGCGCACCGGCCATCTCCAACCACGGCATGTGCCGATGAGGATGGCTACTCCATCCTGGAGACCTATTGCAGCACTATGATGAGGATTAGGCCATGGTGACGTAGTGGAAACGCTTGGCCACGTGCATGTCCATGCAGCGGCGCACGATGCGCTATGGTGGGACTCTCCGTTCCAACTAGCCAGTGATGAGAGGGGGGGGGTCTCCATCAAGCCTACTAGATCTAGGTCACAAGGCTATGCAAAGGTGACTAAGAGCGGGCACTGCAGTGACCCCGAGATGGCTGGCCGCGATGAGCTCAAGCTCATGGCCATGGCGGCCACGGCGGGAGCAGCAGCATGTTCCCGCTCGACCGCACAGTAGCATCTAACCTAGTTCTTGCCTAAGCATATGGACCACAAGGCAGCTATAGACCGGAGAAGAGGAGGACAGGAGGTGCGATGGAATGGTGTGGCCATGGTGAGCCGAGCGTGCAGCGGCGCTCCGACGAGTTCAAGGCGACAGCGATGCAAAATTCGCCCTTACCCTAGCTTAGAAAGTTGGGCTAGTGGGTCGGGTGGAAGAGGTGATGATGGTGGAGCTACTAGCGAGCTAGATTGGGTGATGGTACGGCAACCGGCAACAACGGTGCTATGTGGTGGCGAAGTTGGCAGCGACAATGGCGAGCTCGGCGTTCCACTGCGGTGAGGCAGAGCAAGAGCGAGGAAGTGCGAGCGGGTGAGTGGACTGAGCAGTAGGGGCACGGTGCCTTTGTGCATGCTTCAACCAAACTTTCTAGGCCATCGCTGATGTATGGCTACCACTTGGTGGCCACGTTCTATGGCTGGTCAACCACTGATGTGCACGTGGACACAGCCATCAGAGCTGATGATAGTGCCTGACAACACGACTTTGCGATCGTGTAGCTCCAAATTCGTGGCAATTCAGCAAAAACCATAAAAATGAAAGTTGTAGAGCTACATATGATCTACAATTTTGCTTAAATGAGTTTAGTCTAGATCGGCCTAGTTTACAAACTACAGCCAATCAAACATAGGTACATTGAAACTGTAAACCACTACCAGACTTAGAAAAATTTCAAAGTAAAAAACAATAATTCTATTGCTACTTGTGAGCTATTTTTGAGCATGCTATGTACCAAATTAGGTCTTGACCCAAAAATAAAAGTTGTTACCCTAGTAAAGTACTACAACTTTGCTTAAGGGTGCACATCCATGCAAGTATTCTAGGGTAAAGTTCAGCTTAGGTCAAACATACAACTAGAAAATGGTAACTTCTATAACCATGACTTAGAGGCCAAATTGGTCCAAGTCATGAATACCAAAGTTGTTTCATGTGACATTCTAAACATGTTTAAGGTACCCTTAAGGTCCCATAAGCATTTTATACATTGGTCACATGTAAACCCTAGCATATGTAAAGCATTTAGTGACAAACACATGTGACATAAGCAATCATAGAGATAAAATTTGAGATGCTCATGCTCATGAATGATCAATAATGCTTGTGCTCATGCAATGCCAATGCCAAATGCATGCTTAACACTAGGCTGTTACAAGGTAGCCTAACCCCACTGGCCCACATCGCCCGCATAGCCCAGCCTTCCGTGCCCACGCATGCACCGGCGCCAACCCAGCAATGCAGCCCAACACCCCAGCCGCTCCCACACTCGTGCTCACATAGCCACATGGCCTAGCAATGGCCTGCACCCATGCCCACATCGCAATGCGCTACCACTGTCGCCTTCCCTACCGCTGATCACTGGGCCCACCTTGTCATCCCCTTCGCTCTCCCCTCCTCTACTTTTCCCACCACCGAGCAGAGCACCTCGCCAGCACGGGCATCTGAGGCCGTGCCCTCACATCACAGTCGCTCGCCCTTGAGTCGCTGGGCGCCAACGCTTGGATGGGCACCACATCCACAATCCATAGCACCCATGCCTCACCTAGCCATGCCACCTCGCTGCTGACACCCGCCACCATGGCCCCGCACCATGACATCGCCCTGTCCACCTTTTGGCCGGACACCGCTCGAATTGGGAGCGCTAGCGCCCGTGCCACCACCTAGCACTCAAAAAAGCCTAAGCTAGAGCCCTTGATCACCCTCCACATATGTCCTTCCCCTCCATCTACCATTCACCACCCACCATGGCCATGACCTCAGTATAAAAGGGCACACCTGGTGCCCTAGCACCCTTCCATCGCCCCACCGCCACTGGTAGCTTCACCAACCACACACCAAGACTAAGAGAAGGGAAGGAGAAGGGAGGAGGAAAGGAGAAGGAGGATGACCGTGTCATTGCTAGAGCCAGAGATGACTCCCCGATCATATACATGAGCATAGTAGCTAGGCACAACACTGCACCACCTTATCACTACATTGCCTCATCATTGCGCCGCTAGCCTAGCACCACTACCACCACTAGTGAGCCCCAATGTAGCCTCTGCTATCCGCCATGGACATGCCCTGCCACCCTACCATGTTCTTCCACCTAAGGAGTGCCAAAGGCTGGCCTTTTCTACAATTGGGATGATCTGCACACATGCACACACACACACGAGCCAAGGCCTAGCCTGGTCGATCCACTGGTGCTCCAAAATGTCGATGCCAATGCAGCACACCTGCCATAGTTGCCATGGCCGGCATCTGCCACATCATTACCCTATTCTAGCCACCTTGCATGGGTAGAGTCAAGAAAGGTGCCTCAGGAAGCTTCGTCTCGCCAAGGGACATGTCATGCACTAGATGGGAGAAGAGAAGTACCGAGGGCCATGGTCGTGTCTGCCTCACCAGACCGCCGCACGCCCATGCCGCTACCACACCAGAGATGTTTCGACCATGCCAGGCTGGTAGTGGTTCTCGAACCACTATGGGTGGATTCACCTTGTCATGTAGGTACCAAAGCACCCACCATTTTGGCCGTAGGAGGCCTAGATGCCGTAACCGTGCTTGCCTCACCAGAGCGACCATACGTCGGAGCACTGCCGTGTCATGGATGATCCCGACGATCCCAACCACCTCACGTCATGAGGAGGAGCCAGTAATGTTCTGATGACCTCATGCACCTCACCGACCAGTCGGTTGGAGGAAAAGCCCCATCTCGCCCTTGCCCGTTGAAGCCACACGCTCACTGGAGCTCTGTCGTGCACCCTGTCGTGGTGCAGACTCTACCATGCTTTTAGGTCACTATCAATGAGCTGTCTTGCCTCCCCATGGTCCCAATCGAAGGAAAAGGGCCACCTTTAGCTCCAATCGTGGCCGTAGCCACATCGCCGCAACCCGCCATCGCCGCTGAGCCACTATCGCCATGGCCAACCTCACTGGAGCCCTTGGAGCTTCGCCTAGTACCCTAGCCGTGCTTGCTGTAGCACCCGGAAGCTATAGAAGCCCTAAAAGGGCTATGCCAACATCTCTGGCACTGTTGCCACTGATTCATGCCGCCGCCACACATCGCAACACCTACACCAGGCGCCTGAGCCTCCAAGTCACCGTCTTTGGCCCACCATGAAGTTCCTCGTGATGTCATGATGCCATAGACCCCCTTAGCTACCCCTTTGAGCTGCCACAACGCTAGAACATGTGAGCTCACCGCCGACGAGAGCACCACCGCTAGAGAGGGAGGATGTTGTCATGCCCCCACTAGAACCCACGAGCACCCGATGCACCATAGACCGAAGAGAGAGAGTGGAAGTGGATGCGGTCCACCATGGACCATGCCTGCGGTCCATAGACCTACACGACATTGTCCACCATGGACCAGCCCTATGGACTTGAGCCCAGTAGTGGCCTGCTTATGCCATATGGCTGCCTTCCTGCGTGACAAGTGTCTGGGCCCGGCCTAGCCCAGATCGGCCTAACCTAGCCCAATATCCGGCCCGGCGAGCCCAACCCGAGCCCGGTCAATGTTGACCATGGACCTAGTCCCACTTGTCAGTGCTGGAACCACCTCACTCAATCATGTGCCGCCACATGTCAAGCCCTAGAATTTTCCTTTTCTTTTTCAAAAAATGATTTAAACTTGGAAAATTCATATGACCACAAAAAAATATGAAACTAGTGCCCAAATTTATCTAAAATGAGCTCTACGTCATAAGCTTGTGTTTGAGTGCATTTGGATCTTCTTGAATTTCTGTCACTTCCTTATGATCATCTATAGGAGTTGCTTATCACGGCTATATGTCTTGTTCGACAGACCCGGAGGAGCCATAGACTGAGGAGCATGACCCCAACTACACTGAGGAGCTTGGAGATGACCTGCTAGGTGCCACATCCCACCAACCTCGTAGAATCCTATTAGACATGCTACAATGTATATGCTAGTGCTTTACTTTTATGCAAATGATCTGTGATAGGTTGCATGGTAGAATAGCTTGTGAGCCATTACCTTGTCGCAACCTATACCCCTACACACATGCTATTAGGTTAGACGCTCGCTTACTTACTTGCTCCTGCTTCTACTATGCATTATATCTGTGATGTGATGCTTGGTGGAGGATTGTATGTGAGTGGTAGGATGGCACCATACCAGTTTGGAGGGAGTCAGTATCAGTCTAGGTGGGGCACCGCCGATGATGGTGATCTTGTGGTTCTAGGTGTACACACTCTATAGAGTTGATCGATATATATGTGTAGCCGCATCCTCAGATATGGACATTCCTATGATCTATGCTTCCCTTGATTAGTGAGTGGAATCCTTTCTTCTCTCCCCCTAGGTTCTTGTGTTGGTTTCTAGCTTTAGCCGATGAGGCAAGGTACGAGCGGGAGTCGTCCTTGTCACCTAGAGAGTGTGAGTGGTGAGATGTGTGTGATGGGATGGGAGAACGTATGGATGAGATGGTTAAAACTTGATGAATTGTTATTAAAACTTGGCATACTTGCATAGGAAACTATAGCCACAAATAGGTCTTTTGCTCTACCCTTGCATTCCACCACCACCAAGCAAACACAAAGCATAGGGTTGGAGCCAGTGGCCAGTACAAATCATACTGATAATTGTTTGATAGGTTCCGAGCCTGAGTACGACTACCAGGGAGACGGTTGGGAGGATTAGAGGTCTTGTTCCTACGCTTAAGTTTGGTTGAGAAGATGGAGTCTACGTCCGCTGCCTTTCTACTTGATGCTGTTCTGGATGTTGTGTGCTATGAGTGATTCCACCAAGTGGAGATGTAACAATGAGTAAACCTTGGTTTTTGTACTCTCTTTAAGATAGGAATTCGATGTATGACTATGATATCAACTGTTATTTGATAATGTGATGGGATGATCACCTCGGACTATAACGTTATACTTTGAATCTATGGATTTCCCTTTGAGGAAATAGAGATCGTTTTAGTTGGTATTGGAGCCATACTTGACCCTAGGATGAGACCTTAGGTCGACTAACCTTAGACCTAGCTAGTGGCATGATGGAGACCCACCTTACACCACCTTCTAGCCAAAACAGGGAGAGCACAGTTGTGCTCCGTGCACCGCCGCATGGCAATGCACACGGCCAAGCTCACCGACGCCACTTGAAGCCCTCACCTGCACCGTGTAGCTTTGCTAGGTCACTAGGATGGAGTAGCCATCCTCGCCTGAGTGTGCCATAACCAAAGATGGCTTGCGTATCGCCGCCCAACCTCCGCCGTCCGCCATGGCACCATCAAGCTTGCTCCGGTGAGCCACCAAGCCAACTAAGCCTACCAGTCGATGCGTGGGGGTGAGAAGAGTGCAACGGTGAAGACGCTACCTCAAAAGACCTCACCATCGGTGAGTTCTCGTCGGACAGTGCCATCCTCTGTCTTGGTCTCGCTGATGGGTGGGTCCCATTGCCCACGGGCCCCATCTGTCAGCCTGTGTGATGTTTTGATTTTCTAATTTATTTTTCTAGATTTGAATGCATGTTTCAAAAATTCATATCTCAAGCTAGGAGTGTCCAATTTTGGTGAACTAAATTTTGTTGGATTCCTCATGAAGTGTAGTATTTGATAAAAATATGAAATATACTGTTTAGGGTATTTTTCTAGGAGAATTAAATTGAGTAAGATAAGTGCTTTTAAAGTAGTGTATATGTTGTAAAATGCATAACTTGAGCTAGAAAGGTGATAAACTTGTGATTTCAATTTTGCTGGTCTTATGTTGACATGCTCTAGCTAGGAAAAATACTAAACCTATAGTAAGCATACTTGAAATATGGTCTTCATATTTAATCCTAATTAATTGCTTGTTTATAGTGAAATTAATTGGGGTAAAAATACATAACATATGATCATGCAAATTTTTACACAATATTCTTATGCTTGGAGGAATGTAAGAAAAATATTAAATATATTGTTTGGCACTTTTTACTATGCTAAACTATTTTTGCTAAAATAAGCCTATATAAATTGTCATTTTTGTAGAGATAGTTATATGTATCCAAATGGAATGAAATTTGTATAATAGACTATTAAGGTCATATGTGAGATACTGTAATTTTCTTAGAATTTGTTGAGCTTTGGAAATAGTTATCCTTTAAATCAACTTATTATCTAAGGAAATTAATAAATGGATATAAATAATTTAGTTATGTTTAACCATGATGTTTTCTATGGTTATTGTGATTCATATGGTCTATTGATGTTATTAGTTAAGCTTAGAAGTAATTGGTTGTATGCAACTAGTTAATTATCACTTTATAATTTAACTAGATGGCTGCATGTATAATTTTTGTTGTGGTGATGATTTCATGATGATAATGATCTTTTCTGTAAATATGGTTAATAACAAAGTTGTAGATAACTTATGGATCTACCTTGTGTTAAATTTTCATAGTCATAGGCCTTATGGTTTAAGAATTATGGCTGTTAGAAGTCTGCTATCAGAAATGCTTGCTCTCTGGACATATCTGAAGGATTGATTGTTTGACCAAGATAACTGCTAAATCACATTACGATGATTAAAATAAAGTTATATGCAATTTCATATGCTTTCCATAATGTCCACAACCATATTATTTTGATGTGTATAACTTTAGTTATGGTCAAAACATGTGGTTGCTGTCTTGCAGTCCAGAAAAGTGCTTAGACGAGAAATTGTTTAGTTACTAGAGAAGAGATATGCACCTACTCAGCAAAAGAAAATGTGACTTGTTACCCCTTAATGCAATGCCATTGAACACACTTATGAGGATGCATTCATCACATCATATCATATTATACAAGTCATCATATATGCATTTGTGATATCTTATTTCATGCTCATGCATATAGGATCGTTCGAAGAGATAACTCTTTTAGAGTTCTATGAGGAAGAAGAGGAGGATCAGCAGGAGATGCCTTAGGCCATAGCTCTAGGAGAAGAGGAGCAAACTCTCAAGGACCTCTCTGAGTGCCCGAATCACCGACCATCCTCTTTCCTCAAAGGCAAACCCCAGAGCATTCTAAGTCTCCTATGTTTTACAAAATATCACTTGAGTCCTTTATGTTTGATGCATTAGGTTATAAGGGTTGATTAGAAACACTTGATGCATAGAACTACCTTGTCTAGTTACATATACCTTTAACCCTGTGTAGGTCCAGGATCGAATATATGCTTAGCCATGCTTAGACCGATAGAAGTCAGGTGATTTCCTGTCACCAGCGAGATATAGGTGGATACCGAAGCACGATTGGCTATATTTGCTATCATGGAAAATAATCATGGAGTAATGTAAATGGAGGCCAAGTAGAGTCTATGTGTAGTTTGACTCATATGATTCCGTCTGTGCTGGTTAAGGACCATACCGTTGTTAGCACTTCTAACAAGATTGAACTCATGCATCTCACTTAGCTGGCGAGATAACTCATTCTGACCATGAAGCTGAGTAGCTCAACTTAGGTCGGGCCCTATTCTGTTAGAGTGCACACTCTAGATGGTTGCAAGGATGTGTGGGGAGCCAGACATGAGTCCAAGGTCAGATTGGGCATGAACGTCCTGGCAGCTGGTTGTCCCTGATTGTGCGGTGCTGGGTGAAAGCTCTAGTTTGGTTTTGGTGAATTGATGAAACCCTAAAGTGCTAACCTAGTTTATCAAGTGATCATGAGATAGGTAGCATATTCCAAGTGGTGAAGCAAATGAAGATCATGACATAATGATGGCGATGCCATGAAGATGATCAAGGGCTTGGACTTGGAAAGAAGAAAGAGAAAAACAAAAAGCTCAAGGCAAAGGTATAAATTTTAGGAGCTATTTTATTTTGGTGATCAAGACACTTAGAGAGTGTGATCACATTTAGGTTTGATAGCTGTACTATTAAGAGGGGTGAAACTCGTATCAAAATGCGGTTATCAAAGTGCCACTAGATGCTCTAACTCATTGCATATGCATTTAGGATCTAGTGGAATGTTAACACCCTTGAAAATGTTTGTGAAAATATGCTAACACATGTGCACAAGGTGATACACTTGGTGGTTGGCACTTTTGAGCAAGGGTGAAGAAGTTAGAGGTGAAAAGGAGTTAGTCTCGCTGGTCACAAGGTGACCGGACGCTGGTCTCTAAGGAACCGGTGCGTCCGGTCAGTTGTAACAGCGAAGACACTGGCATCAGTCAATCGACTAGACGCTGGGTCATGGACTGACCGAACACTGAGGTCCAGGGTTTGGTCCTGTTGTTGGGCAGCGCACAGAAGCTAGGGTTTCTGACCGGACGCTGGCAGGGTCCGGTCATGCATGACCAGACACATCCGGTGGGCAAAAGGTGTTTCTAGAACCTTACTAGAAACGATCGGACACTGGTGGCTCAGCGTCCGGTTAGTTATAGCGCAGCATTTGGTCAACTCAAGTGACCGTTGAGATCAGGACACATGGCTGTCGTTGGGCGACCGGACACTAAGGTCCAGTGTCCGGTCAACATGACCAGAGCGTCCGGTCAGCCCATGTTGTGCCTAGTGAAGGTTTACAACGGCTCTATTTCCTGGGGGCTTCTATTTAAGCACCATGGCTAGTTGAAGCTCACACCCTTGGCCATTTGCATTGACATAGCAACCTTGTGAGCTTAGCCAAAGCCCTCTCACTCATCTCCATCATTGATTCATCATCTTTGTGAGATTGGGAGAGAATCCAAGTGCATTGCTTGAGTGTTTGCATCTAGAGGCACTTGGTGTTCGTGTTTCATTGTGGTATTCGCTTGTTACTCTTGGTGGTTGCCGCCACCTAGATGGCTTGGAGCAGTGAGGATCGTCGAGCGGAGGGTGGTGATTGTCTCTGGCTCCGATCGTGGTGATTGTGAGGGGTTCTTGACCTTTCCCTAGTGGAGAGCCAAAAGGTACTCTAGTGAATTGCTCGTGGCTTGTGTGATCCTCATCTTGTGTTGGTTGTGCGGCACCCTATTAAGGGTTTAGCGTGTGAAGCTAATTAGCGTGTGAACCTCCAAGTGAGTGAATCGCCACAACGAGGACTAGCTTACCGGCAAGCAAGTGAACCTTGGTAAAAAATCATTGTGTTCATCATTGATTCTGAGGTGATTGGTCTTCATTGTTATTCATCCTTGTGATTGATTGGTTCCTTCATCTACATGGCGGTATAACCTTCTTGATCACTCTCTTTACATTACCGCAAACTAGTTGTCAAGCTCTTTAGTGTAGCTAGTTGTGAGAGCTTGCTTGCTTGGTTGGTGTGGCTCTTTAGTTAGCCTTTGAGAGCACACTAACATGGGGTAGTGTCATAGCTATTGTGTGAATAGATACTATCTAAACTAGAATTGTGGTAGGTGGCTTGCATTTTGAGTAGGCTAGCATAACACTTGCTTCGCCTCATAATTGTCTAACCATTTTGTTAAGTGTTGTTGTAGAAATTTTTATTAAGCTATTCACCTCCCTCTAGCCATTAGGACCTTTCAAGTGGCATCAGAGCCAAGGTCACCATGATTTGAGGCTTAACAACCTTTGGTGTAAAAATGGCTCAAATAAACAACACCAAGAAGCCACCTCAATTTGATGGCACAAATTATCCTTATTGGACGTCAAAGATGACCACACATATCAAGTCAATCAATAGAAAGGTGTGGAAGGTGGTAGAAACCAAAATTGAGATTGGTGATCCAGAGAATCCCACCGTGGCCGAAGAAGTGCTTGTCCAAAACAATCACATTGCTCTAAGTGCTATTCATGATGCAATTGATGAAAGAACATTTGAGAAAATCAAGAATATTGAGATGGCTCATGAGGCATGGAAGAAGTTGGAAGAATCATTTGAGGGCACTCAAGCCGTGAAGGGTGCAAAGGCATACATCCTCAAAGAGAAGTTTGCAAGCTTCAAGATGAAGGAGGATGAGAGTGTGCCGGAGATATTCCATTGGCTTCAAGTGCTTGTAAATGATCTTAAAGCACTTGGTGAAGAGGTGAAGGACAAGGACTTCTCACATAAGTTCTTGAGATGTTTGCCTTCAAGATTTGGTACATTGGTCACCATTCTAGTGAGAAGCAGTTTGGACACCATGACACCAAACCAAGTATTGGGGGATACAATGACCGATCATACATATAGAGATGATGATGAGAAGGAAGAAAAGAAGGAGAAGAAAGATGAGAAGAAGGATGATAAGAAGAAGAGCATGGCATTCAAAGCCACATCATCCAAGGGCAAAGCTAAGCAAGAAACATCAAGTGAAGATGATGATTCATGGGATGATGATGATGATGATGAGAAGATGGCTCTCTTTGTCAAGGGATTTGGCAAGTTCATGGTGAAGAAGGGCTATCGTGCTAGGAGAAAGAAGTCTTCATCCAAGAACAAAGAAGTGTCAAGAAGATGCTTCAAGTGTGGAAGCAAAGATCATGTTGTTGCTCAATGTCCATACAATAGCGACAATGATGATGACAACAAGAAGAACAAGAAGAAGGACAAGAAGGAAAAGAAAGAGAAGAAGGACAAGATGGCCTTC
Organism: Miscanthus floridulus; assembly: GCF_019320115.1. Taxonomy (NCBI): domain Eukaryota; kingdom Viridiplantae; phylum Streptophyta; class Magnoliopsida; order Poales; family Poaceae; genus Miscanthus; species Miscanthus floridulus. The sequence continues at coordinate 81,702,430 of NC_089581.1, forward strand.
AAGAAGAAGAAGGGTGGTTCATATGTAGTCACTTGGGATAGTGATGCTTCATCAAGTGATGATGATGATGACGATAGTGATGATATCAAGATCACCAAGAAGAAGGTTCTTGTAAGCATTGCTATCAATGAGAAGCCTTCTCTCTTCGAATCTTCATCATGCTTCATGGCTAAGGTCACTAAGGTACAATCTTGTGATGATGAAAGTGATGAAGAACATGATGATGAAAATGAACATGAAAATGATAGTGATAGTGATAATGATGAGCCTACCAAAGATGAATTGTTTGACATGCTAGAAGATGCTAAAGAACATTTTGACATTAAGAGAAGAGAATGCAAGAGCTTGAATAAGGAGGTAAAAGCCCTTAAGCAAGCCCTTGATGAGCTCAAAGCAACTCATGAGAGGCTAGAGGAATCCCATGAGAAGCTAGGCAAGGCTCACAAGAAGCTTGAAAAAGCTCATTCTTCTTTGCTTAATGAGCAAAATAAAAAGAAGCATGCTAAAACTTGCAATATAGGCTTAACTTGTGATATAATTGATGAATCATTATCTATGCCTATCATTGTTCCTCCCACTAACCCTTCTTGTAGCACTTCCACCTCCACCTCATCTAGTAGTGATGGTCTCACTCATGATGCCTCACTAGTGGTTGAGAATGAGAACCTCAAGAAGGAGGTCAACAAGCTCACTCACACCTTAGCTAAGGCTTATGGTGGTGAGGACTGCTTGGTTATGTGCTTGGGTAGCCAACGAGCTTCTCTCTACAAAGAGGGATTGGGCTACAACCCCAAGAAAGGCAAGGCAGCCTTTGCTCCTCACAAGACTAGTTTTGTGAAGAACAATGGTTGGTTTTACACTAGTTGCAAGCAAGTTGGTCATGTAGAGCAAAAATGCATGAACAAGAAATCACAAGCTAATGTATCCTTCATAAAGCTTGATTCATGCTATATGCTTACTAAGGGTACAAATGGTGTGAAGGCTAAGTTCAATGGTAAACCATGGATGGGCTCAAAGAAGAAAGCCATTTGGGTACCAAAGAGCTTAGTGACTAACCTTCAAGGACCCAAGCAAGTTTGGGTACCTAAAAAGAATTGATCTTCTTTTGTAGGTTAATTACAAAGCCAAAGGAAGGCATTGGGTTCTTGATAGTGGGTGCACTCAATACATGACTGGTGATGCAAGAATGTTCAACTCAATCAACACCAATGTCAATGATGGTTATGATAGTATCACATTTGGTGATAATGGCAAAGACAAGGTCAAAGGGCTTGGTAAGATAGCAATATCAAATGACATGAGCATATCCAATGTGTTGCTAGTAGAGAGCTTGAACTTCAATTTGCTATCCGTGGCACATTTGTGTGATCTTGGATTCAAATGCATATTTGGAGTAGATGATGTAAAGTGTAACACCTCTGGTGTTTTGACCTAATACTAAAATTTGACATGCCATCATGTGCATTGCAAAGCATTCATATAGTATAAAGTTTTGAATGCATTCACTAAATAAGGTTTATTTCATAATACTGTTATTTCATGTGATGTGTTTCAAAAACCCTAAATACAGATCATGACCACAAGGGTTAAAATTCATGTGATCATGTGAGGTCATATGTCCTTTGACTCAAATAATCCTAATGGGCCATGTTGCTGGTCAAAAATCAAAATCTAAGTAAAAGGAAGACAAATCAAATTTGAATTCATTTTCAAATTATAAAAGTCCCTTTTGCCCCTTTTGACTAATTCAAAATCCATGAGGAATTTGGGGTTGAGGCAAAAAAGCAAAGTTGGAGATTATTTTATAAGGATCAACTTTGGTATTCAAAGTTTTTCAAGTTTACATACAAAATTTGGAGTAATTTTGAAATGATTCAAATGCTCAAATGCACCCCAAATTCAAATTTTATAATGGAGGAAGAATTTGAAGATGTTCCTAGAAGCAAAGTTGTAGAGTTTGAAAAATTGAACAACTTTCATTTTTGGAGATTTTCAACTTCTTTAGAAAATTTCTGAGTAATTTGAAAAATAGACTCAGTGGCAGTTCTGTAAATAATGCAAAATTTAAAAATCACATCGCCGCTCACCGCCGGCGCCACGCAGTTTGCTTGCCGCCGACCTTCTTTGCCGCTTTCACGGGCGGTGACACGCCGATGTCACCGTGGCGAACCCGCCCGTGCGTTGGCGACCCGGACACCTTCTTCCGGGCTATAAATAGCCACAGTCGCCGCCGTCGCTCCCATTCTTTCCCTCTGCTCTTCTCCGCCACCACGTAGCTCCGCCGCTCGCCGTAGCCATCGTCAAGCCGTGTCAGTCGTTCCCAGCTACGTCAACGCGATCCCATTACTATGGTTGTATGACACTTTTGGTATTGTAAGTTTGAAAACAACTGGTTTGTAACTATATTATCTTAAGACTTCCGCTATCTTTTACTCTGGTATATATTTGAATAAACTGTTGTAATCTGCAATGACTGTGATTGGGATCCTGTTTGAAAAGAGAAACGTGGATGATTCGGGTTTCCCGAGGACACCCGACAGACCTGTTGAGTTGTTGGGAACTCGTGTACGCTATCCGAGGTCTGTTAAGACAACGATAGGTGCATGTGGGCCCGATTCCTTAGGAAGTTCTGCCACAGCTGGTATTAGAGCAAGTTCCCATCTAAGATCATTGTAGGTTACTTTGGAAAACCTTCAAAATGATTTGGATCAAAGAAAGTAAACTTGATATTTTAAAGTTTAGATTTCTTTCTTCTTACCTTTGATCTAGACTCGATCCTGACTTATTTGAAAAGTTTGTGGCGGATAATATGATTAGGCTTGTCCTATGTATTAAAAATATAGTACTTATGATTATATTAATCTTTTGTACTTAGATTTGTAAGATCGATTCATGCATCATGCTTGAGCACCTTGCATTATAATTCCCCTTAATAGTGGTTGGGTAAGTAATATCAATCCCATTCTTGCTAACCTCCGTTATCCTCAAGCTATTCTTATAGTCCTACCCTAAATTCTACAGGCTATGGCAAAGACCAAGAAAACCGCACGCAAGTCCACCGGACCTCATGGAGTCCCGCGTGACCAATTGGCACCAAGAAATCACGAGCTTGGTGAAGGAAGTTCCAAGAACCCAGGAGAGGAAGGATCTTCGAGCAACACCGCCAACGTCGAGAACCTTAACAAGGAGCTCAACACTCTTCGTCGAGCTCATGCCAAAGACCAAGAAGAGCTGGCAGAAATGCAAAGGGGCATCACCATGACCATGGAGCTGCGGAATGAAGCCTGGACACGAGAAGATGCGGCCAATGAACGCGTTAATGAGTTGGAGTTCTATGTAGAGGACCTGGAGATGGACAATGCCATTCTTCATGAGAATGTCCATATGCTGTATGCTCAACTTCATCCTCCTCATGGGGATGGTGAAGTTACCGATGAAGAAATGATTGTAGCTCCAGGGGAAGTCGAGAATGAAGAAGAGGAGGAGGATCCTGAGGAGTTAGTGTACTTCTCAGATGAAGATGAGGTTTCGTCCGATACGGGCACGGATGCCAAAGACTGAAAGCTTGGAGTAGTAGTAGTTCCTTTACTGCTTTCCTAGAGAACCCGGGGTTGTCTTGTGGGATACAAGACATGTAATTTAAAATAAGAACCCTTTGTAGCATGCAACCTTTTAAAAGCTTTCAATAAAGAATAATGTAAGTAAATGTGTTTCTCTAACAGATGCCTCATCCTATCACCCGAACTGGTGCTAGTGGCTCGCATGATGATGATGAGTGCCCAAATCCTCCACCAATGCCCTCGACTATGGCAGATGCCATAGCTGCACTCATCAACGCAACGGCAGAGAATGCCAGGCTATTAAGGGAGTTGGCGCAGAACCAGCAGGCACCATACCCTAATCGTGGCCGTTGTAATAATGGAAACGACGAGTCAACTTATGTGGATTTTACTGACACACGTCCACGTATGTTCTCTAAGGCAGACGAACCTTTAGAAGCTGATGATTGGCTTAGGACAATAGAGCAAAAGTTCGAGCTGATCCACTATACTGAGGTTCAAAAACCAAGGTTTGCGGCACAGCAACTTCGAGGAGCTGCTGGTGCCTGGTGGGCAAATTTGGTAGCAGTACAGCCCGTTGGTCACCAAATCAACTGGAGGGAGTTCAAGGATGCCTTCAGGGCACATTATATTCCGGACGGTGTGATGACCATGAAGCTGGAAGAGTTCTTGGCTCTTAAGCAAGGGGAGCACCCGGTGATGCATTATGTTGGGCGTTTCAACCACCTGTCTCAGTATGCTATTGAGTATGTGAATACGAATAGGAAGAAAAAGAATCATTTTCTTCGAGGCTTGAACACTAAACTTCAGACAATGATGGCAGCCTATGGTAATGCAACTTACCATGAAACAATCAACATTGCTATCACTTCGGAAGAGAATTACCGCCGACACAAAGAGGCGAAGAAGAAGAAAATATTTGCTTCCGGATCATCAAGTAGCAAGCGTCAGAAGATAGTATACCATCCTCAGAATCATGGCCGTACGCCATTCCGCCCACAACAAGGCCAAAGCAGGCAGCAAATCTTCATTCGCCCTGCAACTAATACACCTTATACACATCAAGCACCACAGCAGCAGAACAATGCCAATAATGCAAACCGCAATGTTACTTCCCAGAATCACAATTTTCCATGCTATAATTGTGGTAAACCCGGGCATTTTTTCCCGAGAATGTCCGTATCCTAGGAAGAACAATCCTAATGCAACCAAAGCTCCTGTTAATCAAGCTCAAAATTAGTACAAGGGCAATTCTCAGAACCATCAAAAGGGTCCGGCTGAGAAGAAAACTGGGAGGGTATTCTATACGCAAGTGGAATCTATTCCAGATGGAGAACCAGTTATGATGGGTATGTTTCCCATTGCTAAGCATCCTGCAATTACCTTATTTGATTCTGGTGCATCCCATACATTCATCAATCGTACGTTTGTTGTGAAGCATGGGATAGCTATTGGGGAAACAAAAGAACCCTATCATATACAGTCGCCTAGGGGACGAATCTGTACAAGGGAGGTAGTTCAGCATGTACCTATTGATTTGGGAGGCTATGAGTTCCCTACCAATATGCTGATATTAAAGGATCAAGATATAGATGTGATCCTTGGTATGAACTGGCTAACTCAACACGGGGCTATCATACATGTCCTGCGTAGAACAATAAGGGTAAATGCACCTGACAGCAAAACCCAACTTCTTATCCAACTTCCTTTTCCTAAAAGTACAGTGGAGACAGTCTGTGCAACTATTGTTGAAGGAGCCAAGGAAATTTCAGTGGTAGCTGAGTTTATGGATGTCTTTCCCGATGACCTGCCTGGTCTGCCACCAGACCGAGACGTAGAGTTCAGAATTGATCTGAAACCAGGGACAGCACTAGTGTCCAGAAGAGCATATAGGATGCCACCGAAAGAATTAGCAGAATTAAAAATGCAACTACAAGAGTTGTTAGACAAGGGTTTCATTCAACCCAGTTCATCACCTTGGGGATGTCCTGCTATTTTCGTGAAGAAGAAGGACCAAAGCTTAAGGTTATGTGTTGACTATAGGCCATTAAATGAAGTCACCATCAAGAACAAATACCCCTTACCCCGAATTGATTTACTTTTTGATCAACTTGCGGGAGCTAAGGTATTCTCAAAAATAGACTTAAGATCAGGCTACCACCAGATTAAGATCAGACGTGAAGATGTGCCAAAGACAGCGTTTACTACCCGATATGGTCTATATGAGTACCTAGTCATGTCTTTTGGGCTGACCAATGCCCCGGCTCATTTCATGTACCTGATGAACTCAGTTTTCATGCCTGAGTTGGATAAGTTTGTCGTGGTGTTTATTGATGACATTCTTATCTACTCTAAGAGCAAAGAGGAACATGCGGAACATCTCCGTATTGTTCTACAAAGATTAAGAGATCACCAACTATATGCCAAATTCAGCAAATGTGCATTTTGGTTGGAGGAAGTACAATTTCTGGGTCATGTGCTATCTGCTGAAGGTATAGCTGTTAATCCGAGCAAGGTAGAAGAAGTCCTTAATTGGAAAGCACCTACAACTGTTCATCAAGTTCGTAGCTTCCTAGGGTTGGCAGGGTATTACCGTTGGTTTATCCCTGACTTCTCCAGAATTGCGAAGCCAATTACTGGACTGTTGAAAAATCAAACAAAGTTTGTATGGTCAACAGAATGTGAAGAGGCCTTTCAGACATTGAAGAAGTTGTTGACAACTGCACCAGTATTAGCACAACCTGATATCGAGAGGCCATTTGATATCTATTGTGATGCATCTAGAATTGGTATTGGCTGTGTTCTTATGCAAGAAGGCAGAGTCATAGCATATGCTTCCAGACAACTTAAGAAGCACGAAGAACATTATCCCACCCATGATCTTGAATTAGCTGCTGTTGTCCATTCACTCAAGATTTGGCGACATTATTTATTGGGCAATATATGTCATATCTATATAGACCACAAGAGTCTGAAATACATCTTCACTCAGTCAGAGCTGAATATGAGGCAAAGGAGATGGTTAGAACTTATCAAAGATTATGACTTAGAAGTGCATTATCATCCGGGCAAGGCTAATGTGGTTGCCGATGCCCTGAGTCGCAAGAGTCATTGTCATTGCTTGATTGTAGAACCGATGCAGCGAACATTGTGTCAAGAGATGGAGCATCTGAATTTACAAATCATAGAACAAGGTTCCCTGTCCAATATTGTAGTTGAGTCCACTATCAAAGATCAGATCATTGCTGCTCAACAGAAATGTAAGGGCATAGCCCATATTATGGATAAAGTTAGATCTGGAAAACCAACATGTTTCAAGATTGATGAATCAGATGTCGTATGGTTCAAGGATAGGTTGGTAGTACCCAAAAATCCGGAGCTGCGAAAGCAGATTCTTGATGAAGCTCATTCTACAAGATACTCCATTCATCCGGGTAGCAACAAAATGTATCATGATCTGAGAAAGAGATATTGGTGGACCAAAATGAAAATAGAAATAGCTCAATATGTGGCCAAGTGTGATATTTGCCAGAGAGTCAAAGCAGTTCATATGAAGACTGCAGGTCCATTACATTCCTTGCCAGTTCCATCTTGGAAGTGGGAAGATATCTGTATGGACTTCATAGTAGGGTTGCCTAGGACATCTGCAGGCTACAATTCAATATGGGTTATTGTTGATCGTCTAACCAAGATAGCTCATTTCTTACCAGTCAGAGATAAATATCGAGCGGAGCAGTATGCAAAGATTTATCTTGATAGAATCTTCAGTCTGCATGGGGCACCCAAGACCATTGTCTCTGATAGAGGGTCATTGTTCATATCCAAGTTTTGGAAAAGTCTACATGAGTCTTTAGGAACTAAACTTATCTGTAGTTCTGCTTATCATCCGCAAACAGACGAACAGACTGAAAGAGTAAATCAAATTCTTGAAGATATGTTAAGAGCATGTGTTCTTTCTTTTGGTGCTAAATGGGATGAAAGCCTTCCCTTAGCTGAATTCTCATATAACAACAGCCATCAAGAGAGCATTAAAATGGCACCGTTCGAAGCACTGTATGGCCGTAGGTGCCAAACACCTTTAAATTGGTCAGAAGCTGGAGAACGTTGGTTCTTTGGACCGGATGTGGTCAAGGAAGCTGAAGAAAAAGTTAAACTCATACAAGCCAATATGAAGGTAGCTCAATCCCGACAGAAAAGCTATGCTGATAAGAGGAGACGACCGCTAGAATTCAAAGTGGGAGATTTTGTCTACCTCAAGGTATCACCGATGAAAGGAGTTCATCGTTTTGGGATTTGGGGAAAGTTGGCACCCCGTTATGTCGGTCCTTTTCAGATCCAACAACGATGTGGACCAGTCGCCTATCGCGTCAAGCTACCAGATAACATGTCAGCAGTGCATGATATCTTTCATGTATCTCAGTTAAAGAAGTGTCTTCAAGTACCTGACCAGGAAATCGACTTTGGTGGTGTAGAACTAGAACCTAATTTGACTTATGCCGAGTACCCCATTAGAGTCTTAGATCAGAAAGATCGAGTCACTCGGAGACGTACGATCAAGTTCTACAAAGTACAATGGAATCAACACACTAAAGATGAAGCTACTTGGGAGTCCGAGGATTACATAGAAGAGAATTTTCCTGACTTCTTCGCTTCTACCTAGTTGCAATACCTTGTCTATATTGTAACTTGTCTTGTTTGTCAGCAGAATGGAAAAACCCCCTCGCTCGCCTTTTTGAATAAAGTTGTGATGTGTTAGCTTGACACATTTCCTTTTCCATTACTTAGCCTTAAGTTTTAAATCTCGGGATGAGATTTCTTTAAGGGGGAAGGGTTGTAACACCTCTGGTGTTTTGACCTAATACTAAAATTTGACATGCCATCATGTGCATTGCAAAGCATTCATATAGTATAAAGTTTTGAATGCATTCACTAAATAAGGTTTATTTCATAATACTGTTATTTCATGTGATGTGTTTCAAAAACCCTAAATACAGATCATGACCACAAGGGTTAAAATTCATGTGATCATGTGAGGTCATATGTCCTTTGACTCAAATAATCCTAATGGGCCATGTTACTGGTCAAAAATCAAAATCTAAGTAAAAGGAAGACAAATCAAATTTGAATTCATTTTCAAATTATAAAAGTCCTTTTTGCCCCTTTTGACTAATTCAAAATCCATGAGGAATTTGGGGTTGAGGCAAAAAAGCAAAGTTGGAGATTATTTTATAAGGATCAACTTTGGTATTCAAAGTTTTTCAAGTTTACATACAAAATTTGGAGTAATTTTGAAATGATTCAAATGCTCAAATGCACCCCAAATTCAAATTTTATAATGGAGGAAGAATTTGAAAATGTTCCTAGAAGCAAAGTTGTAGAGTTTGAAAAATTGAACAACTTTCATTCTTGGAGATTTTCAACTTCTTTAGAAAATTTCAGAGTAATTTGAAAAATAGACTCAGTGGCAGTTCTGTAAATAATGCAAAATTTAAAAATCACATCGCCGCTCACCGTCGGCGCCACGCAGTCTGCTTGCCGCCGACCTTCTTCACCGCTTTCACGCGCGGTGACACGCCGATGTCACCATGGCGAACCCGCTCGTGCGTTGGCGACACCGGACGCCTTCTTCCGGGCTATAAATAGCCACAGTCGCCGCCGTCGCTCCCATTCTTTCCCTCTGCTATGCTCCGCCACCGCGTAGCTCCACCGCTCGCCGTAGCCATCGTCGAGCCGTGTCAGTCATTCCCAGCTACGTCAACGGGATCGCCTCGGTCTTGTGCTCCTCCTTGACTTGCTCTCGTCGCTGGTGTTGGCCGGAATCGCCCGGCGCAACCCGTCTTCCCCGTGACCGGTCGGAGCTCCGCCACGACTACCCTCACCGTGGCCAGGCTGCTCCAGACCATCTCCGTCTTCACCGAGTCCACCATCGTGATCACAGTGAGCTCCTGAGTGTGATGCTCACTCTTCTTTTGACTCTACTACGCCGTAGCCATAGTTACGCCGTCCGCCGTCATGTCCAAGCTGCCATGGCCGGCGTGGACCTTCCTCCGGTGTGCCTACTGCCGTTCTGAGGACTGTGATAGATTCGTATGATGGTGTAGATCATTTTGGTGCTATCCGCCTCGCCGGAGACTCGCCGTCGGCGCGTTTTGGCCGTCCAGTATGGCAGCGCCGCCGTGCGTCTTCATTGTGTCGCTGACAGCGGGCCCAGGCTGTCAGTGAAGCTGAGGAAGAAGAACAGTGAAAATTGTTATCTTCTGATTTTGAATAGTGCAGCAATTTTGCAATTTTGTAGGAATTTATTTACACATCCAAAAATTCTGAAAATTTGTGGGTAGCTTCTATACATGTTCTAGTATGATTTAAAAATTTGAAACTTGAAATTTGAATAAATTTTTAATGTTCAAATATTCAGTCCATTAATTGAAAAATGCAATTTCCATGATTTTTGTAGGTCACTGTATAATTCCAAAAATCATGAAATTTATTTTGGTACACTAATTTGTCATGAGGAATCTTACATAAAATTTTTAGGACATTTGGAACAAGTTCATTTTTGGGCTTAATTCCAAATTAATTCAAAAATAAATAAAGACAAACCCTAAGTGTTTGATTAGTGTTGGATCTTGTTTTGGTCATGTTTTGTGACTAGTAGGTTCCAAGATCCATTAGGTCAAGTCACTTGTGTGGTTCTTAATGATAGGGTTACAGGTTGGTTTTGTTGGCTTGCAACTGTACCGTGAAATAAAATCAATTACGGGTGTTTTTACATTTCATGTGCCGTGAAAGCATCATGTTTACATTATCATCATGTTAAAGCATATGTTATCATTTCATGTAGAACCCGAGAACGAAACGATTCTAGTTGAGCAAGTTTTGGAAGAATCCCCGGTTGTCACGGGATTTGATAATTGTGGTACTAATCCGGAACCGGAAATCATCAACGAAGGCAAGCCCCGGTTTAAGCATTAAGCCATTACCTTGTTTACTTTGAAAAGTTTATCACCTATGTTACTTACTGCATTAAATTGATTACTTCAAATGTTACCTACTTGATGCATTACCTACCTTGTTACTTGTTTACCATCCTTGAAGATGTTTTCATTTACAAAGGCGTAGAATGCTTAGTATGCTTTATGGTAGGCTTTCAAAGTAAAAGTTTCGATACAATCAAAGATGGCATACTGGCCAAAGAAAGAAAGAAGGTAGAATGAACTAGAGACTAGTCGGGTAACTTATCTTGAATGTTGGGTAATGTTGCCGGCTATGTCGCTTAAAGGCCACTCATTGTGGATCTTCTGAACGAGACACTTTGTAGTACTTGTCACATACTCCGGTAAGCCTACTTCGGCTAATCCGATACTAAGACGAATGCCCACGCACTGGGAGTGGAGAGATGGCGGGAGTAGCATGTACCCTCGTGGCTGGAATGTGGCCGGATTTGAGGTGTGCTGTGCTATCGGGTGGCGTGGAGACGGCTTAGTATAGGAAGATCCGGTAGCGAGGTTGATATATGCAAGATTAAGTTCTACATATGTCGTGTGATAAGGAATCCCCAGCTGGGACTTGAATCAATTCGAATTGCCGGTGCTCTGCGGATATGGAGACTCGATTCATTATAGAAGCAATGTAGTACTGGTGAATTACTAAAATATGAGAAAAGAATGGAATGAGAATGAATGGAATACAAGAAATGTACATTTAGTTTGAGATAATGAACAAAAGGTACTTAGTGGTAAAACTTGAAAATAGAATGAAGAATAGTAAGCTTTTGGCAAAGAACTTTTGAATCTTGCTACATCCTTACCTTGCTCCAAACCCCTGCATCTCTAAAGTCTTACACCCCGTTATGTCGGGTTAGTCTTGTTGAGTACTTTTGTACTCAGGGTTTGTTAACCCTTGTTGCAGGTGAGTCGCATGCGCAGGCTTGTTTTGGTCCCTGCTGCATGTCGGTGTTTGAAGTCAACGATGATGAGGAATAATGAATGGCCTTTGGACAAGGCGCTAGTTTGTATGATAAATAAAGTTAATGTAATATTATCCCATTACTATGGTTGTATGACACTTTTGGTATTGTAAGTTTGAAAACAACTGGTTTGTATCTATATTATCTTAAGACTTCCGCTATCTTTTACTCTGGTATATATTTGAATAAACTGTTGTAATCTGCAATGACTGTGATTGGGATCCTGTTTGAAAAGAGAAACATGGATGATTCGGGTTTCTCGAGGACACCCGACAGACCTGTTGAGTTGTTGGGAACTCGTGTACGCTATCCGAGGTCTGTTAAGACAATGATAGGTGCATGTGGGCCCAATTCCTTAGGAGGTTCTGCCACATAAAGATCATAAGTCTAGATGGCTCTAATTTGATCTTCAAAGGCTTTAGATATGAGAATCTATACTTGGTTGATTTCAATGCTAGTGAAGCTAAATTATCTACATGCTTGTTCACTAAGTCTAGCATGGGTTGGTTATGGCATAGAAGGCTTGGTCATGTTGGAATGAAACAATCGAATAGATTGGTTAAGCATGACTTAGTTAAAGGCTTGAAAGATGTTGTGTTTGAAAAGGATAAGCTTTGTAGCTCTTGTCAAGCCAGCAAACAAGTTGGAAACACCCATCCTAAGGAAAGTATGATGAGAACTAGTAAAGAATTTGAGTTATTGCACATGGATTTGTTTGGGTCAACACAATACACTAGCATTGGTGGTAACAAATATGGCTTTGTGATAGTGGATGACTACACTAGATACACATGGGTATTCTTTCTAGTGGACAAAAGTGATGTGTTTGCAACATTCAAATCATTTGTCAAGGGCATTCACAATGAGTTTGAAACAACCATCAAGAGAGTTAGAGGTGACAATGGTAGTGAGTTCAAGAACACTAGAATTGATGAGTTGTGTGATGAATTTGGAATTAGACATCAATTCTCGGCCAAGTACACACCTCAATCAAATGTCCTTGTTGAGAGAAAGAATAGAACACTCATTGATATGGCAAGGTCTATGCTTAGTGAGTACAATGTGAGTCAAATCTTTTTGGGCCAAAGCTATCAACATGGCTTGCTATTGTAGCAACCGCCTATATTGTCACCCATTGAAAGAGAAGACACCATATGAGCTCTTGAATGGTAGAAAGCCCAACATTGCATATTTTTGGGTCTTCGGTTGCAAATGCTATATCTTGAAGAAAGGCACTAGATTGGGCAAGTTTGACAAGAAATGTGATGAAGGATTCCTACTTGGTTATTCCACATCAAGCAAAGCATATAGAGTTTGGAATTTGGATAGTGGTACTCTTGAGGAAGTTCATGATGTTGAATTTGATGAAACTAAGGGTTCACTAGTAGAGAATGAGAACTTGGAAGATGTTAGAGGCATTCAACTTTCAAATGCCATGAAGAACATGGATGTTGGTGAATTGAGGCCTAGGCAAGTGAATGATGATGAAGATGATCAAGTGCAAGTGCTCTCTAACTCAAATGTGCAAGATGATACAAATCAAGTTAGTGCAAGTGGCTCTCATGACAATGAACAAGATCAAGTGGCTAGTACATCATCTCAACCCAATGATCAAGCAAGTGCAAGCAATCAAGTTCCAATCCTCCAACAAACCAATATTGCAAGAAATCATCCATTGGACACTATCATTGGTGATATTTCAAGAGGTGTACAAACAAGATCAAGATTGGCATCATTTTCTGAACACTTCTCATTTGTGTCATCCATTGAACCAAAGAAGATAGATGAAGCATTGAAGGATGTTGATTGGGTGAATGCTATGCATGAAGAATTGAATAACTTCACAAGAAATCAAGTATAAGAATTAGTAGAGAGACAAAAGGGACACAATGTGATTGGAACCAAATGGGTCTTTAGAAACAAGCAAGATCAAGATGGGATAGTAGTAAGGAACAAAGCAAGATTAGTAGCATAAGGCTATACACAAGTTGAAGGTCTTGATTTTGGAGAAACATGTGCCCTGGTTGGTAGATTGGAAGCAATTAGAATCTTGCTAGCCTATGCTTGTGCCCACAACATCAAGCTCTATCAAATGTATGTTAAGAGTGCATTTCTCAATGGCTACATCAATGAAGAAGTATATGTTGAGAAACCTCCTGGATTTGAAGATGATAAGAAGCCCAAACATGTGTACAAGTTGAAGAAGGCTTTGCATGGCTTGAAGCAAGCACCTAGAGCATGGTATGAGAGATTGAGGGATTTTTTACTCTCTAAAGGGTTCACAATGGGCAAGGTTGACACCACTCTTTTCATCAAGAAGATTGGAAAAGATTTATTTGTGTTGCAAATATATGTTGATGATATTATATTTGGATGAACCAATCAAGATTTTTGTGATGAGTTTGGAAAGATGATGGCTAATGAGTTTGAGATGTCCATGATTGGAGAATTGAGTTACTTCCTTGGTCTTCAAATCAAGCAATTGAAAAATGGTACATTTGTGAGTCAAGGCAAGTATATCAAGGACATGATCAAGAAGTTTGGCATGAGTGATAGCAAAGTCATTAGCACACCAATGGGAACAAATGGCAACTTGGATAGTGATGCAAGTGGAAATATGGTGGATCAAAAGTTGTATCGGTCTATGATTGGAAGCCTACTCTATGTGACCACATCAAGGTCGGATGTCATGTTTAGTGTATGCATGTGTGCAAGATTTCAAGCCACACCAAGAGAAAGTCATTTGAAGGCTACAAAGAGAATATTGAGGTACTTGAAGCATACACAAAATGTTGGTTTGTGGTATCCCAAAGGAGCAAAGTTTGAGCTAGTTGGTTACTCTGACTCGGATTATGCGGGATGCAAGGTTGAAAGGAAGAGCACCTCGGGCACATGTCAATTGTTGGGAAGATCACTTGTTTCATGGTCATCAAAGAAGCAAAATAGTGTTGCATTATCAACCGCCAAAGCCGAATACATATCCGCCGGTAGTTGTTGTGCACAAATACTTTGGATGAAGGCCACTTTGATTGATTTTGGAATCAAGTTCAAAAAGGTGCCATTGCTATGTGACAATGAGAGTGCAATCAAGTTGACCAACAATCCAGTTCAACATGCAAGAACTAAGCACATTGATGTCCGCCACCATTTCATAAGAGATCACCAACAAAAAGGGACATTTGCATTGAGAGTGTAGGCACCGAAGATCAACTTGCCGATATATTCACCAAGCCATTAGATGAGAAAAGGTTTTGCAAGCTAAGGAATGAGTTGAACATATTGGATTTCTCAAATATGTATTGATGCACCCCCCACTCATATGACATGCCTCTCCTTCGAGCAATCCAAGGTAAAAGTTGATTGGCATGACATACATCTTTGCTAAGGACATGATTAGTGCATCTAGTCACATTTTCAATTTTATTAGGACATTTCAAGTGGTTCTATTTTATTAGGCTCATTCATGAAAATCAAATGATTTTGATGTCTATATGGTATCACTATTGCTTCTATGCTTGACTTGATCTAGTGATAGCATATGACATGTTTATGGGCTTGTAAACCTAGTGTTTGATCTAGAAAATGAGCTCTAAGTGTTTAACTCAACATGGTACAAGATAACCCTTATTTGGAGGTGTGAAGAAGCTTATCCTTGGATCAAACCAAGTTAAATATCTTTGGCAAATGATCTAGATTGGACCAAATTTTGGGAAAATAATCCTCACCCCATTGATTGACATTGATAATAATCTCTACCTATCTACATTTTGAACCTTTATGGTCACTGATGACAAAGGGGGAGAAATTAGTACAAAGATGGAAGAGATAAGTGAAAAAGGGGGAGAAAAATATTAATACATGGGGAGAACTTGACATAAGGGGGAGAAATATGACAAAGGAAAGGGATCAATTAAAATATTGAGCATACAAGTAGGGGGAGCAAGCTCATGAACTTGTATGGTGCATTTGAATGTGCATTTCATATATTTGCTTGCATGGCATAAGTTTTAAATTCAAAATTTCCATGCTTGTATGGTGTATGATAGTTGTAAGGTTGAATGATGAAATGAAATCACTTGATAACTTTCATTTCCAATTAAGTTTTTACAAGTGGTATCTTTTCAAAGTATGTTTACAAGTGTTATAGAACCAACCATGGTGCTAAGGATGGTATAATGGTGCACTCTGATTGGTATCATGCTTCAAAGGTCCATCTTTTATACCTTAGCATCATTTGGTAGACATTGTCTCCTATATTTCCTATCTAAGCATATGTGCAAGCTACAATCCAAACTCTTAGCACATATGTAGGGGAGCAATTGCTACCATATGGAGTTCATGAAACTTGTCCATATCCTTTTACACTTGGTAAATATGTTTGGGCAAGCAACATGGATTCAATTGAATTTTAATTCATATCTTTGTATAAGGGTTGTCATCAATTACCAAAAAGGGGGAGATTGAAAGCTCTAGTTTGGTTTTGGTGAATTGATGAAACCCTAAAGTGCTAACCTAGTTTATCAAGTGATCATGAGATAGGTAGCACATTCCAAGTGGTGAAGCAAATGAAGATCATGACATAAAGATGGCGACACCATGAAGATGATCAAGTGCTTGGACTTGGAAAGAAGAAAGAGAAAAACAAAAAGCTCAAGGCAAAGGTATAAATTGTAGGAGATATTTTGTTTTGGTGATCAAGACACTTATAGAGTGTGATCACATTTAGGTTTGATAGTCGTACTATTAAGATGGGTGAAACTTGTATCGAAATGCGGTTATTAAAGTGCCACTAGATGCTCTAACTCAATGCATATGCATTTAGGATCTAGTGGAATGTTAACACCCTTGAAAATGTTTGTGAAAATATGCTAACACATGTGCACAAGGTGATACACTTGGTGGTTGGCACTTTTGAGCAAGGGTGAAGAAGTTAGAGGTGAAAAGGAGTTAGTCTCGCTGGTCACAAGGTGACCGGATGCTGGTCTCTGAGGAACCGGCACATTCGGTCAGTTGTAACAGCGAAGACGCTGGCGTCGGTCAATCGATCGGACGCTGGGTCATGGACTGACCAGACGCTGAGGTCCACGGTCTGGTCCTATTGTCGGGCAGTGCACAAAAGCTAGGGTTTCTGACCGGACGCTAGTAGGGCCCGATCGTGCATGACCGGACACGTCCGGTGGGCAAAAGGCGTTTCTAGAACCTTACTGGAAATGATCGGACGCTGGTGGCTCAGCGTCCGGTCAGTTATAGCACAGCATCCGGTCAACTCAAGTGACTGTTGAGAGCAGGACACGTGGCTGTCGTCGGGCGATCGGACGTTGAGGTCCAGCGTCCGGTCAATATGACCGGAGCATCCGGTCAGCCCGTGTTGTGCCCAGTGAAGGGGTACAATGGCTCTATTTCATGGGGGCTTCTATTTAAGCACCATGGCCAGTTGAACCTGATACCCTTGGCCATTTGCATTGACATAGCAACCTTGTGAGCTTAGCCAAAGCCTTCCCACTCATCTCCATCATTGATTCATCATCTTTGTGAGATTGGGAGAGAATCCAAGTGCATTGCTTGAGTGTTTGCATCTAGAGGCACTTGGTGTTTGAAGTGACCCGATTTCCGTGATGGGAAATCCACAGAGTCGAAGTGTATTATGACCGTTGTAGATCATATTACCCAAATTCCAGTCGAATACCACATCCATACAATGATAATATCAGAGTACATAAAGTGTAGAATTACATAAATTATTACATCGCCGCATTGGCGGAATCAAAAGTAGCATTCATTCAGAATAGCTTGAAGATAAGATCGCCAAACTCGAGCGTAGGAACGAACCCCTCAACTGTCGAACTCCTCAGAGCTATAATCCTCAGCAGAACCTGTGTGCCAAAATTTATCAGTACGATTTGTACTGGCCACTCCCACCCTATGAGCATTGCTTTGTGGAAATTGGATGCAAGTTGGATATATTCAAAAGGAACCTTTAAGGCTGGGGTTTCCTATGTATTAGCATATCAAGAGTTTGATAATAGTTGGTCAAGTTTTAACACCATTCCCACACCCATTCCACCCCTTTTCCGTCCAGAGCTAGGTTTCGATCCTAGGATCGATATACCACCATCTCCATATCATCACCATACCATCGCTCAGTCAACAGGCCAACTCCCTCTCGGCACTGTCTCATAGCCCGTAGCCCCTAGCTATGACCGACACTCTCTCATGGGGGAAGAAGAGAAGGACTCATCTCACTATCTAGTTTAAGCAAAACCCAGGAAAGGTCCATAGCCGACTAGTCGGCATATGTATCGATCGATCAACCATACACTCTGCAGAGGTTTTACATAACCACAAGATCTGCCTTCTTCGCTGATCGTCATCAACTGGGCTGATTCCAGCCGCTTGCTAGCCTAAGATAATGCCACTCTACCATTCAGCCCTAGTACACCCCAAGTCTAGTCTAGGGTGGCTGAAACTGTGAGTCATTAGCTGGGTCCACAAGGTCTCCATGAAGTCTCGGAAGGGTGTGGGGGAAATCCTCCGTGCCCCGTACCTCCTTACACTATCCGCTATCAACCTAGCAGTAGTGGCAATATCCTACCAATTAGTCCGTCTGGTTCTCCTCTGAGTCTGCAAACGATCGCATTATAGTCGCGTTAGCGACGTCTATAGAATAGCACAAAAAGCAATGAAAATTCAAAAGAGACAAATGCACTCAAACATGGGTTCATTGCGTAGAGCTCGATTTTAGATGAATTTTGGTCCTGGTCTTGTATTTTTCTGAGTTCGTATGAATTAGTTATGAGTTTCCGAAGTTTCAATCATTTCTGAAAATGGGAAAATGCTGAATTAATATCATGCTGACATGTGTCATGTTCCTATTGGTCCACGTGTCATGCTGACGTTAGCATGACATTATCTACGTCATCAGCTACTGATAGGTGGGGTTCGCATGGTGGTGTCACTGACATGTGGCCCCAGTCAACAGTCAATATTGACCGGTCAATGGTCAATACATGCCGGGTCCAAACTGGATATGGGCTGGCTTTGCCTGCCACATGGTGTGCACTGGTGTGGCCATGTCGTCATACTGGGCCATTAACAGGCCGTGGTCCACGGGCGCAGGTGAGGCGCGGTTCATGGTGAACCTACCTGCGTTGGTCCATAGACTGCAGAGCCGATCTATGAAGGACTTGGTCCACTTACTCCTTCCCAGGGTTTGGTTCACGTGCACGACGTGGTCGTGGTTAGAGCTGCTTGGCGGAGCTGCTCAGGATGTGGTCGGCATGGTCGTGGTCGGTGAGGTCGTGGTCGGAGCTGCTTGGCGGAGCTGCTCGGGACATGGTCGGCGTGGTCGTGGTCGGTGAGGCTACTCGGGACATGGTCGACGTGGTAAAAATCCCCTTCTCTTCCCCGACAAGGCTCCCGCCGGTGGTGAGGTCACCGGCGAGCCCCCGTGGCGGCACTAGTGTCCGATTAGGGTAGGCAATAGCTTCCCCATGCCATGGCGACAACGACGGTGGGGTCAGGGCGATGACTAGGGCTTTGGCCATGGTGAACAGCGGCGTGGGTTTGTCAGCGTGCATGGACAGGGCTGCAGTGGTAGCGAGAGCCCAGTTGGAGGAGCGTGTGAGCTCCACGGTGCTTCTATGGCCATGGTGGGCATGTTGGAGGAGCTCCTGGTGCTCCCAGTGGCTCTGGCCATGGTGGTGGGGGCAAAGCAGAGACGGTGGCGCTCCGATGAGGTGCGGTGCGGCAACACAGGGCTCCAGTGGGCTTCTTCCTCGGCTAAGGTGAGTGCAGTGCGTCTCTTATCATGGTGGAACATGTCGGGTGTCAATGTTGCCTTTACCGCAACACAGAAGACGTGGTGGTCTCGCCATGGTCGTGCTCTCAGCCATGGTGAGCGTGCCCGTGCATGTGCGCTCCTGCTCCGATGTACAACATCATGGCTTGGGTCCTCCTTTTGGCTGATGGCAGCGCGCACGGTGCATCCTGGGTCTCGGCAAGCGTGGCCATGGCAGTCTCCCTAGCTAACTAGTTGGGCTAGGCCGGAGCTCGAAGCTTCAGCAAGGTTTCGATCATGGCGGTGCATGTTCCATTTGGCTAGGGAGGTGGTCTCAGCAAGATGGCTCACCGTAGGGTTCGTGGCGGTAGGATGGCGGTGCAGTGGCGAGGCAAGGCCATGATGAGGCGATGTAGTGCTGTGCCGAGTAGCTACATCGCTGTAGCTGATCGGTGCGGCGCTCCTAGCTCCGGCGAGGTCCTCCCCACCGTGGCTTCCTTCTCCTCCTTGCTTCTCCCTCCTCCCTCTCTCTCAGCTTGACGCTATGTGGTGCTGTGCCACCAGTGGCGGCGGCGAACGGGCTGAGGGTTAGGGCTCATGGACGTTGGCTTTTATAGCCAAGCTCCAAGGGCTCTAATGGCGGATGGCGATCAGGCGGTGGTGATACGTGCAGCGCATCTGATGGCCCGCGTGCGGTAGCGTAGGTGCAGCGCAAGGGGAACAAGGTCATGCGATTTGCATGACCCTGGGCCCGCGCCTGGTTGGCTCCCGGTCGCGTGGTGGAGAATGCATGGGCGAGAGGAAGAAGATGCTACTGTGCTGACAAGTGGGGTCAGGTCATCAGGCGCTTGGCGTGATGTGGCTGCGTGCTACGCATGATGGCTGACGAGCGGGCTCGGCTTGTCAGCAGCTGTGCGCATGCAGGCGGCGATGATGGGCTGGCTTCGTGGGCTATGCGCGTGAAAGGGCAGGCGAGGCTAGTTTGCAAGGCCAAGCAGGCCTGGGCTGCTGCTGCCCCCTCTTCTTTCCTTTCTCTTTTATTTGTTGCCAATTTGGTTAGGGTTTATCATAATATTAAGTAAGTTAGTTAAATATCACATAAGGCAAGAGAATCCAAATCACAAGTGGGATTAAGGATGCATGCATGATTTATTTATTTAGGAATTTAATTACACATGTGGCATAAAACCAAACTATGCTTATGATCTTAACCTAGTTGGGTCACATCCAATCCAAAACTAGGGTTGGGCTTCTACATATGTCACTCAACATCACATAGGGCTAACACAAAAATTTTGTAGTTGTGATTTTTGGTGTGTGAATTCTTGGGTTGTTACAGTCCTACCCCTTAACAGAATCTCGTCCCTGAGATTAAAGCGTAACATACTCTTCGAAGAGATAAGGATATTGTAGCCAGAGGTCAGACTCTTTCTCCCATGTTGCTTCTCTCTCAGTGTGATTGCTCCATTGGATCTTGCACATAGGAATAGTTTTGCTTCGGGTCTCCT
This sequence comes from Miscanthus floridulus, assembly GCF_019320115.1. Classification (NCBI taxonomy): domain Eukaryota; kingdom Viridiplantae; phylum Streptophyta; class Magnoliopsida; order Poales; family Poaceae; genus Miscanthus; species Miscanthus floridulus. The sequence goes on from NC_089581.1 coordinate 81,723,241, forward strand.
TGGTATCTCTACCCAGAATTCGGATAGGATGTTCTTTATACTCGAGAGTGTCTTGAATGTCAAGTGTATCAGTCGGGATTACTTCATTGGGCACTCTCGAACACTTGCGTAGCTGTGAGATATGGAATATGGGATGTACTCCTGCCAACTCCTTGGGTAGCTCAAGTTTGTAGGCGAGCTTTCCAATCCTTTTGCGGATCTTGTATGGCCCAACAAATCTAGGGGCTAGCTTTCCTTTCACATGAAATCTGACAGTTCCACATAGTGGGGATACCTTGAGATACACGAAGTCTCCCACATTGAACTCAAGTTCTCTTCTTCTTTTGTCAGCATAGCTCTTGTATCGACTTTGGGCAATTCTCAAATTCTCCTTTACTTGAGCAACTCCTTCATCGGCATCTTGAATCTTAGCAGAGTCAAAGAACGATCTTTCCCCCGGTTGAGACCACATCAAAGGTGTCTTACAAGGTCTGCCATATAGAGCTTCAAACGGTGACATCTTGATGCTGGCTTGGTAGCTATTGTTGTAAGAGAACTCTACATAAGGTAGGCATTTCTCCCAATCAGAGCCATAATTCAGTACACTTGCACGAAGCATGTCTTCTAAGATCTGATTTACTTGTTCAGTCTGTCCATCTGTCTGTGGGTGATAAGCGGTACTGAAATCAAGTTTGGTTCCAATGGACTTGTGCAGTGCTTCCCAGAATCGGGACACAAACTGAGGACCACGATCAGATATAATACTAGAAGGAGCTCCATGCAGTCTGAGAATATGCTCAACATATAGATCTGCTAACTTTTCGGCATCGGTCTTGGTCTTAACTGGTACAAAGTGAGCAATCTTGGTCAAACGATCAACAATCACCCAGATGGAATCATTGCCTTTCTGTGAACGGGGCAATCCAACTATGAAATCCATGGATATGCTCTCCCATTTCCACTCGGGAATGTCAAGGGGCTTTAACAATCCTACAGGCCTTTGATGTTTAGCCTTGACTCTATTACAGGTGTCACATCGTGCCACATGTCCCGCAATGTCTGTTTTCATGCCTTTCCCCAAAAGTGTTTCTTCAAGTCTTGATACATCTTTGAACCTCTAGGGTGAATACAGTACTTAGAGTCATGGGCTTCTGACAGAATTTCCTCTCATAGTGCTGGATCAGAAGGTACATAGATTCTATTCTTGAACCAGATGGTTCCTTGTTCATCTTTATGGTGGTTGGTCTTGTAGCCTAGTTTCATCAGACCACGGAGATATTCGATCTCTTCACAATTTTTCTGAGCTTGACAGATGCGATCTGTGAGATCATACTATATGCGGAGCTCATTCAACAAGCCATGCGGTAGCATCTCAAGTTGGAAATCATCAATCTCTTCCTTGAGTTCAGGTGGTACGGATTCTGTGATCAGAGTGTGACAGTAACTCTTGCAACTGAGAGCATCTGCAACTATATTAGCTTTTCCCAGATGATAGTGAATTTCTAGGTCATAGTCTTTAATCAACTCTAGCCAACGGCGTTGCCTCATATTTAAATCTTCTTGAGTGAAAAAGTACTTCAAGCTCTTGTGATCAGTATAGATATCACACTTGTTGCCTATCAAGTAGTGCCTCCAAATCTTCAAAGCATGCACAACTGCTGCTAACTCAAGATCATGAGTTGGGTAACGATTCTCGTGTTCTTTCAACTGTCGAGAAGCATATGCTATCACACTTCCACTTTGCATCAATACACAACCAAGTCCTTGACGGGATGCATCACAATAGACCACGAAATCTTTGCCGATGTCAGGCAATGCTAGCACAGGAGTTGTGGTAAGCTTTTGTTTCAATTCCTAGGAGCTTTATTCGCACTCGGGCATCCATTCAAACTCCTTAGTCTTCTTTAGAAGGTTGGTCATCAGACAGGCTATCTTGGAGAAGTTTTCAATGAATCGGCGATAATATCCGGTCAATCCCAAGAAACTTCTAACTTCAGTCACGTTATGAGGTTGATCCCATTCTTTCACAGCTTCAATCTTAGCTGGGTCAACTGCAACACCATCAGCTGATAGTACATGGCCTAGGAAGGCAACTTTCTATAGCCAAAATTCGCATTTGCTGAACTTTGCATAGAGCTGATGTTGGGCTAGTTTCTCAAGCACAGTTCTCAGATGATGTTCGTGTTCTTCAGCGGTGGGTGAATAGACAAGGATGTCATTAATGAATACTACCACGAACTTATCCAGTTCATTCATGAAAACCTTATTCATCATGTTCATGAAGTATGCGGGAGCATTCGTGAGTCTAAAGGACACCACGGTGAACTCAAACTGCCCATACCTAGTCACGAAAGCTATCTTCAGGATGTCACTCTCTCGGATCTTCATTTGATGATAGCCAGATCTGAGATCAATCTTGGAGAAATACTTGGCACCTCATAGCTGATCAAGCAAATCATCAATCCTTGGCAAAGGGTACATGTTCTTGATGGTGACTGCGTTCAAGTTTCGGTAGTCAATGCACATTCTCATCGAGCCATCCTTCTTCTTAACAAACAGAATAGGGGATCCCTAGGGTGAAGCACTGGGTCTGATATACCCCCTTGATATGAGCTCATCAAGCTATTTCTTGAGCTTAGCTAGTTCGTCCACCGACATGCGATAGGGTCTCTTGGCAATGGGTCCGGTTCCCAGCAAAAGATCAATGATGAACTCCACGTCACGGTCTGGTGGCATACCTGGTAATTCTTCAGGGAATACATCAGGATAGTCTCTGACCACAGGCACATCCTGAACTATCTTCTCCTCTTTTTGTGATTCTGAACTGGCTTTAAGGGCACATAGGATAGAAGTGGACTTTCTGGACTGAGGTTCACATCTAATAACTTGGCCTAATGGGTGGGTCACTTGGACGTATCTAGGTGAACATGATATGATACCTTGGTGAATGGTTAGCCAATCCATACCTAAGATGATGTCTAGGCTCATGGAAGGTAACAGGGTTAGGTCGGCTTCAAAGACAAGACCTTCAATGGTAAGACTCACTCCCTTACAGATGTGTGTGCATTTTAGGTCTCCTAAAGGTGAGCTGGTGATGATAGGCTTTCCTTGTGGGGTTACAGGCAGGTCATGCTCTCATGCAAACTTGGATGATATATAAGAACAAGTTGCTCCAGAGTCAAATAGAACTGATGCAGTATTGCCATTAACTAAAAACATACCACACACAACGTCAGGGGCAGCCTGTGCTTAATCGGCATCTAGATGGTTGAGGCATCCACGAGTAGCAGATCCCTTGAACTGAGACTTCTGAGCAGCTGAGTTCTGAGGGCACTCAGTGGCTTTATGACCTGGTTGGCCACAAGCGAAGCAGGTGAAAGGCGTACCACCTGTAGGGGTTGGAGCGGGTGCCTTCCAGTTTCCAGTGCTTGGTGCAAGGCGGTTCTGTGCTGGGCATTCATTCGCTGAGTGGGGACGGGTGAAGCAGTCCTGAGTGTTGTGGTCCTGAGCATAACGGTCCTGGGTGTAACGATCCTAAGCAGGGCGGGAGTATTTGGTGATGTAGCCTCCACCACCCCTACTCGATCTAGGGTTATCATCCCTGTTGTGGCGAGGGCGCTCCCTGGATGGGGCATCTCTATGGAACCTCTTGCGATCATGGCCACGGAAGGACTCCTCAAGCTTACGCTTCCTCTCCTTGTACTCCTCTCTAGCTTCAGCATGGTCCTTCTTGATCTGGATGCAGCGATCCACCAGAGCACGCAGCGTGCTACTCTCAATACCGCCAAACTTCAGCTTGATGTGTGGGTTAAGTCCCTTGTGGTAATAGTACAGCTTCTCCTTCTCAGAGTTCACAACATAGGAAGGTGCATAGCATAGAAGGTTGGTGAAACGAGTAGTGTACTCAGTCACCCTGTCCTTACCCATCTTGATGTTGCGGAACTCCTCGGCTTTGGCCTCCATGATACCCTTGGGAATGTGATACTCAATGAATGCTTCGGCGAACTCATCCCACGAGATGTTGGCAGGGTCCTCATGGGAATCACTAAAACTGTCCCACCAGGCACGTGCTGCACCTATTAGCTGGTGTGTGGCAGCTCCAACGCACTCATCATCGGTGAAGGTGGTGAGGTCAAGCTTCTTTTCCACCTCCTTGAACCAGTCATCAGCTACAAGCAGGTTAGGGTCAGTGCCATCATAGGTAGGTGGCCTTAGCTTTAGAAATCCCTCCAGCTTCCTTTAGAAGTCATTCTACTGGCCTCCCTGGCGATGGGTTGCTCCGTCCACAAGAGCTGCAAGAAGCTAGGTCTGTTGTGCCATCACCTCTGCTAGGGTCGGTGGTGGTGGTGGCGGAATGTTCTCCTCATCAAGCAGCGGGGTATTCTCCAAGTTGAAGGGTATCCCTCCATGTCCATGGCCATGGTTGTTGCCACCATGCCCCCCGTTTGGCTCGATGGGTTCGGGGGTGGGCGCACGCCCTTGGTTCATTAGGCAAGCAGATCGGCGGTTCAGCATCTGCAACACAGATCATAGGAATTTTTGTGTTTGTGCCATAAGTGCTTATAATTCAGTTATGATTACATGATTTTGATGATTTAAAGAAAAACATTTATACTATCCAACACTCATTACAAAGAAGCAATAAGATCCATAAGATGCAATAAGATCCAAAACATTCATTACATGGGTTTTATTACATAGCATCATCTCCAGTAGCTACACTTGGAGACTTGTGAGAATCGTACTATGCATAGTGTCTCATATTACATCTCATAAGGGGTACATCATGGGGTACAACTTATGGAAGCCACTGACATGACTCATGACCACGTAGGGTCATCTACTCTAACTCGTACACTGTAGCTGGGATACAGCTGTTCTCGATCTCAATCTCCTCGTCAGACTTGTGAAGTCGGGACACGTACTTCAAGGCCTCAGCGAGCTCCTCAGTAGGCTTGGCTCCAGGTAGGGTAGGGCAAGCGTCTAGGTTTAGGCGAGTCAGGGCTAACTCAAACTCCTCTATCCTAGGCTTCGTCTTGCTGCGAATCTCCTTGGGTAGCTGATCCCACATACCCTTCATCTCCCTAAGGCGCTTCTTATTAGACTTCTGCCAAGCCTGCCATGTCCTCTCACACTTGTCCTGTAGGTACTCGTTCTGCCTGAGTGCCTCAATCAGGTGACCCTGGTTGCAAACGGCCTTCTTCCTGAACTCCTCTAGATCCTGAGTCATGGTCTTGTTCTAAGATTGGATTTTCAGCATATCAATCCCCTTGGACCTCTCTCTGTTTCCTCTGCAGTTGAACTTAGCCTTCTTGTCGTCCAACTCTCTCTGCAACTCTAAGACCTGGCTGTCGAGGTAGCAGTTCCTATTGCCTAGGTTGGCAGCTTTGTCCTGTAAGTCGGTGACCTTGGCTCTATGGACTTCTTCATGACGGTTAAGCTTGTCCTGTGGCTTGGCAACTGTCTCAAGCAGACTAGCTCACCCCTGTGCTCCCTGCGAGTCTCGCTCCTGGTACTCCCATAGAAGGGCCTGGTCCTAATGTCTCCTTTGCTCCAGCTGGGTCATGTACCTATCCTACTCTAGTAGGTGGATAGCCGAGACGTGAAGGCATCTGTCCTTCTCGGCAAAGATAACTCTGTCGGCTGCGAAACTCTACTCACTAGGGGTAAGGCTAAGGTCAAGGGCCTGGGGAAGTAGATGGAACTCTATTGCCTTTAGGTGCTCATAGTGGTCCCTCATCACTCTACGAAGTGCCTTGTGTGAGACAGCATGCAGTCCCTCCTCAACTGTGTCCTCTATAGTCAACTCGATGAAAGCTAGGACAAAAGGTAAGGTAGTGCTAGCTGGGAACTCGACTGAGGTGACAACCGGTCCTTCGATTCCTCCTTCCTGAGCTGACTTCCCGGTGCAGGTGACCTTAACAAGCTCATTAGGGACTCCTAACGTGATGAGAACTCGGTAGAGGGTCTGTGCAAATCCCCCAAGCTCACGGAGGTCGAAGGTAAGCTTGGTGTGGTCTAGAGGTAGTGGTCCTAGAGGCGGCCATTTGACGTTCGTTGCCATCTGCATGTTTTAAGGAAACAGGTGTTAGCAGGTCAGTAAATAGATAAGTCTTGCATAAAAGTAAATGCAGGGTCAGTATATAACTGAAAGAAGGCTGTCCACGTCCTATTCTATCGTCCATTTCTGAGGGTTTCATCTTATGGTCAAGTATGGCTCTGATACCAACTGAAGCGACCTAATTTCTGCGATGGGAAATCCACAGAGTCGAAGTGTATTATGACCGTTGTAGATCATATTACCCAAATTCTAGTCGAATACCACATCCATACAATGATAATATTAGAGTACATAAAGTGCGGAATTACATAAATTATTACATCACCGCATTGGCGGAATCAAAAGTAGCATTCATTCAGAACAGCTTGAAGATAAGATCGCCAAACTTGAGCGTAGGAACGAACCCCTCAACCGTCAAACTCCTCAGAGCTATAATCCGCAGCAGAACCTGTGTGCTAAAATTTATCAATACAATTTGTACTGGCCACTCCCACCCTATGAGCATTGCTTTGTGGAAATTGGATGCAAGTTGGATATATTCAAAAGGAACCTATAAGGCTAGGGTTTCCTATGTATTAGCATATCAAGAGTTTGATAATAGTTGGTCAAGTTTTAACACCATTCCCACACCCATTCCACCCCTTTTCCGTCTAGAGCTAGGTTTCGATCCTGGGATCAATATCCCACCATCTCCATATCATCACCATACCATCGCTCAGTCGACATGCCAACTCCCTCTCGGCACTGTCTCATGGCCCGTAGCCCCTAGCTACGACCGACACTCTCTCACGGGGGAAGAAGAGAAGGACTCATCTCACTATCTTGTTTAAGCGAAACCCAGGAAAGGTCCATAGCCGACTAGTCGGCATATGTATCAATCGATCAACCATACACTTTGCAGAGGTTTTACATAACCACAAGATCTGCCTTCTTCGCTGACCGTTGTCAACTTGGCTGATTCCGGCCGCTTGCTAGCCTAGGAAAATACCACTCTACCATTCAGCCCTGGTACACCCCAAGTCTAGTCCAGGGTGGCTGAAACTGTGAGTCATGAGTCGGGTCCACAAGGTCTCCATGAAGTCTCGGAAGGGTGTGGGGGAAATCCTCCGTGCCCCATACCTCCTTACACTATCCGCTATCAACCTAGCAGTAGTGGCAATATCCTACCAGTTAGTCTAGCCATCCCGCACTATAATAGAACCGACCAAATCATAAGAACGTAAGTACAAAAACAATCACCGAAGTGATCAAATTCCTGTACTTAAGCTCCCATAATCCCGGTAGTCCAGAAATCACGAAGGATTTCAACCAACTCTCGACATACAAACCAAGATCGTAGTGATTCAACACAACACATCATCCATTCCAACATTTCATAAGTAGCATTTGGATTACATCCATCAGAGTTTAAATAGAATATTACAAACCAAGTTTGAGTGTGCGGAAGCAACATAGTGTGGTACAAAACATCATAGTTTTCGATTGCATTGCCAAGTCTGAGTCATGTCCCACAAAAGCATTATCAGGTACGAGAACTAGTAGAGACCATGCCCAATGGTCTAGTCTTCATCCCCAGCTGGGAGAAGGCAGTACTTGCAGCAACCAAAGTAGAACTGGTCATCTGCAACAGGTGGGAGATAAACCCTGAGTACGAGAAGGTACTCAGCTAGACTTACCCGTCAAAACCAGAAATAAAAGACACCAAGGATCATGCAAGGCTTTTCAGGTGGGCTAGCTTGACACAGTTGCATAAAAGAGCTTATGATTATAGTAACCAATTTAAACTTAGCATCAAGCTTATCATTATTTACCTATCCACTAGATTAGCACCTGTACTAGAGCACTCACTTATTAGGAGCAAACAATATTAACCATAGCAAGTATCATAAGGCTGTCATCATCATATCATCATTTCCGAACCATTATGTTATTAAGTGTATCTACATTGGAGATAAGCCCGTCAAGTTCTCACTAACCGGGAGAGACGGCGACTCGAATCGAATTACAACTCAGCTGAGGGGGTATTCCTAACTCTCACCCTGGCATACTTAGCAAGGGTAGCCGTGGGTTACCTTTGGTACAACTCAGGAACCAAATTCACGGGTTTGATCAGCGCCAGCGCTCTCAGGGATTACCCTTCTGCCAGGACGATCAGGACTTTTAAATCACCTGCCCTTGGACTCATGCCTACGGCTCCCTTTCGAGGCGTACTTTATACTTATCGACTCCCGGCCTGAGTTGAGCTACTCGGCTTCGTGGTCGGTCTTCAGACACGACCAACTAAGAGAGAGGCATGCGTTCAACATGAATAGGAAAGGCTCCAAGAATCAGTCCTTAAGCGACACAGACGGAGTCACTGCAAACCGGCAAGCCTCCGTCCGGTGTTCATTTCAAATTAAGACTGGTTCTTTTCCACGATAGCAAATATAGCCAACCGTGCCACATGTATATTCCTATATCTCGTAGGTGACAGGAAATCACCCGACTTCTACCGTGTTTAAGCAGGGCTAAGCACTACATGAGCCTGAGCTACATAGGATTCAGGGTAACAATATCTGGACAAGGATTGGATAACCAATGCAGCAAGTGTTTGCATCCAACACCTAAACTTAATGCAACAATATATGTAATAATAATACTGTAACTGCATTTCGGAAATTAGGAGGCTTAATATGCTCCAGGGCTTGCCTTTCACAAAGTTGCAAGGACGGTGATCTGGGCACTCAACGGCGACCTCGTCTGGCACTTCTCCTGAAGGCTGCTCCTCCTGAATCTCCGGTGTTGGCTGCTGCTGCTCGCTCGGTTCCTCGAATTCCAGCAGGGTCACTCCTTCTGGTACACCTATTGCATGCCAATGCACAAGATAAATACCATGGATGCATAAGGAATGACATGATGCTCAATGATGAATGAATCACAGTGAGTGTTTACGAAAGCATCACTGGACACTCGTTTACCGAGTAATTAGCTCTATTCAAATCACTTTAAGCATGTATTTAACTTAACTTAAAGAACAAGATCAACTTACCTAACTTGTATAACCTAAGATAAAGATGCTCATCTTCAGTTAAAGGCCTAACACCTAAGAACATTACTACAAACTTAGAATAGTAAAGGGATACATAATTTAACATTTAAAGTTTCATATGCATACCAGTAGTCCCTTAATTCAATCACAACTAAAGTTCTACAATTCCAAATGACTTGCATGAGGACATTCTGGAAAGCTTATGAAATTTTCTACAAATCAATGGTAAACAGCAAAGCATGATTCTTATGTTAACCAAATCAATTTCCAGCAAACCTAGAATCTGTCCAGGAATGACAGGGTTACTAAATTAATTATTTAATGATGATGCAAAAGCATAATTTGATCAAACCAAGCTTACCAACTTGTTTTTCATACCTAAGTAACATCAGAAAGTATAATGCCAACTTCTAAATAAATTATTTAATATCCTTTTCCAATTTATTTAGTTAATTAAGTGATTTAAGCAATATATAGTAAAACTATTCATAAAAATCTACAAAAATTACAGTAGCTATCTCATGCTTCACATAAACTACCATAAAAATTTCAAAGCCATTGAGCAAGAAGAACTTGCTGTATCCAAAATAACAGGTGGCATGCCTATTTTTAGCATAATTAGGAAACCCTAATGAAAAGTGTCAAGCAACAGCTTTCACATTTTTCTAGCATCATTCAAGCATAAGAACCTTACTCACCAAATTTTACCTATACTGGATCTATAGAAAAATTATGAAAATTCACACAAGATCCATCCATTGATAAAAAGAAATTCTATAACTCAAAAACTATACATGCACTACCTCTGAAATTTTAACCAAAGATTCTACTAAGCAATAATAGATTACCCACAAAAGTTCATAATTTTTGGACCACAAAAACTCAAGATAAAATTCAAACAAGTTTGCATGTATACAAAAATACATTTCAAAGTCTTATTTAATTTATCCAGAATTTCTAAAACATGTGCTCATATAATATTTTTATTAAATACTAGACAATACTAGGAACTCAACAAAATTAGAACCATAGCATTTGGATCTATATACTAGGCAATACAGATTTTTGAATATCAATACAAAGCTTGTGAAATAATAAGGCAAAACAAAATAAGAAACAATCTCAGCCACGGTTGGGTCGGCCCGAAGGAACGGCGGCCCACGAAGCGCATTGGCGCGGCCCAAGATGTGGCGCAGCCCACGCTGGGCTCCTGCCTGAGCCTCGGCGGCTGATAGGGAGGACCCGCACGTCAGTGAGAGAAGCAGGGGAGGCGGCCTCGGCGACGGTGGAACTCGCCGACGGCGAACCCTCCGGCGAATTGAACAGCACCGGCGTGCTCCCCAAGTCCCCACGCGTCGATTGTCCTACCAATCCGAAGCTCTAGTGGTCCTTAAGTGCTCCGGCCACGACGCACGGCGACTCGGCCATGGCGCACGGCGGCGCTCGGCCGTGTCCCGGCGCGGCTGGACTGGCACTGGTGGTGGCCATTACACTCAAGCATCTACGCGTGATGGAGACAACTAAACACGAACTAAGAGAGGAGGAGGGGAACGGTGCCGTGCTGGCCACGGTGAGGTCACCAGCGCGGCCATGACGGCCATGGCACGGCGGTGCTTGGAGACGACAAGGCTGCTTACTTAGGGTTCATACGACTCAGAGAAGATGTAGACAAGATCCGAGGGAGGCTAGCGGAGCACAGAGCGAGATGGTGCTGGGTGAGGCGTGACGGCGAGCAATGGCGGAGCAGTGGCTCCACTGCTGCTGCGCTTCGGCTGAGTGGAGGAGGCGAAGGAGGAGGGAACAAGAGTGAATGGAGAGGCAGGAGGATGCGGCTTCAAGTGGAGAACACCGGCAGCGGGTTCAGGCCAGCCACGGCATGTGGCCTGGGCGGTCAGTCGGCCGTCGACACGCGGCACCACGCGGCCGTCAAATTCTGAATCGGCAGAGCACTGTAGAGTCTGAATTTTTCGTTTCAGTAACCAATCGAACCGACTGACAGAGCAGGTTTGACGATGATTAACTCCTAATCCGTGACGATCTGGTTCCTGGTGTAGTTAACAAAATTAAAGATCCAAGTGAGTACAACAACTTTGTTAATTTGAGCTTGGACTAATTCGGTTAGGATTGGGAGATACAAGCCTCCAAACAGGGATACTCGAAACTGAAATTCGCCAAAAGACTTAGAAAAATTCTAAGTGTGAATCCAGCCTAGAAATCTGACTTGTGGGCCATGTTTGACCATGTTCCACACATTTTCATGAGTTGGCCATAAAACAACTTTTGTTCCTTGATAAATTAGCTACAACTTTGGTAAAGAGTGCACAGACATGCAAAGTCTCTAAGCTGGTCTTTTGAATCAGTCAAATAGTGACACATCAAGGGTCAATTCTAGTCAAACCTTCACTTGAGGGCATTTTGGTCATTTTGATCTACATGAACAATGCCCCAACAAGTAACCTAAGTATAGTTAGGGTGTATTAGACCATGATCAACCATTTTACAAAATTGTTATACCACTTCTAATGATCCCATGTGATAAAGCAACTAAAACAAGCAATTCACTCATATGTTGCATATGCATGTTTCAGTAACAAGGACATAATGAGATAGATGATGCACATGTTTATGAAATGGAATGCAATTAGTAGAAGCCAAACACCTAGGGTGTTACAGCCCTCCCCCCTTAGAAAAATATCATCCCGAGATTTGGAAAGCATACCATTTAACATAGAAAGCCGGATAATTTTCCTTTAAATAATCTTCCCGCTCCCAGGTTGCATCCCGTTCACTATGATTACTCCACACTACCTTGTATAACTTAACTACTCATGTACAAGTCACTCTTTCTTGAGTATCCAGAACTTGCACGGGCTTCTCCTCATAAGAAAGATCAGATTTCAAGTTGACTTTTCTTATCGCTATTCCTTCCTCGGGAATACGAAGACACTTCTTTAGCTGGGACACATGGAATACCGGGAATATAGCTCCCATTTCACAGGGTAGATCGAGCTTATATGCTACTCTTCCACTTTTCTCGATAATGTGGTAGGGTCCAACATATCGAGGCTCAAGCTTCCTTTTAATTCCAAAACGCTTGACTCCTTTCATAGGGGATACCTTCAAATAAACATGATCACCTACTTCAAACTCAATAGGTTTTCTTCTCTTGTCAGCATAGCTCTTTTGTCTAGCCTGTGTGGCAGTCATATTCTTCTATATAGTTCAGACTTGCTCTTCGGCTTCTTTTACAAAGTCAATACCATAGAATCTTCTTTCCCCGGGTTCCACCCAGTTCAAAGGAGTTCTACACTTGCGGCCATAAAGAGCTTCAAAAGGAGCCATTTTGATACTCTCTTGATAACTGTTGTTATAAGAGAATTCAGCGAGAGGTAACCAGTCTTCCCAAGAGCCTTTGCAAGAGATAAGACAAGCCCTAAGCATGTCTTCAAGAATTTGATTAACACACTCAGTCTGTCCTGATGTTTGCGGATGATAGGCAGAACTGTGGATTAGATGAGTGCCAAGATTCTGATGTAAGCACTCCCAAAAGTGAGCCATGAACTGAGGTCCTCTATCAGAAACAATGGATTTGGGTACACCATGGAGACGTACCACTTGTTGAAAATAAATCTCAGCATAATTGTGCGGGTGATAGGTAGACTTGACCGGGATAAAGTGAGCGGATTTAGTTAGACGATCTACGACAACCCAGATGGAATCACAACCCTTTTTGGTAGTGGGTAATCCAACAATAAAATCCATGCTAATTTCTTCCCACTTCTAGCCAGGAATAGAGAGTGGCTGCAATAGTCCGGGCCTTATGTGAATAGCCTTGACTCTACAATAGTTATCACACCTTGCCACGTAAGCTGCGATTTCTTTCTTCATCTTGGTCCACCAATAATACAGCTTGAGATCTTGATACATTTTACTGCTACCAGGATGGATGGACAATTTAGAAGAATGGGCTTCAGCCATAATTTGATTTCTAAGTTCTTTCTCTTTGGGTACCACAAGCCTATCATTAAACCAGAGAATTCCCTTGTCATCGATCCTAAAGTGCTTGGTTTCTTTCTCTTTCATCTTCCGCTTGATGTGAAACACACCCACATCAGTCTTCTGGAGTTCAATAATTCGACTTCTAAGAGAGCAATCCACAGTGATATTGTGGAGTACTATAGGATGAAGGAGGTGTGCCAGATGAAAGTCTTCACTAACCAAGGAATTGCAATGGGCCTTTTTGCTTAAGGCATCAGCAACCACATTTGCCTTACCAGGGTGGTAGTGCACTTGAAGGTTGTAGTCTTTGATTAATTCTAACCATCGGCGTTGACGCATGTTCAACTCGGGTTGAGTAAAGATGTACTTGAGGCTTTTATGGTCAGTATATATGTTGCACACATTACCCAGCAAGTAATGTCTCCAAATCTTCAGGGCATGAACAACTGTGGCTAGTTCTAAGTCATGGGTAGGATAGTTGACTTCATGCTTTCGAAGCTAGCGTGAAGCATAAGTAATTACTCGGCCTTCCTGCATAGGAACACACCCCAAATCGGTGCCACATGCGTCACAGTAGACATCAAAAGGCTTCTCGATGTCAGGTTGTGCCAATATAGGAGCAGAGGTTAGTAAGGTCCGCAAAGTGTGGAAAGCCTCTTCACACTTCAGAGTCCACACAAACTTCTCATCCTTTTGAAGTAGTCGAGTCATGGGCTTGGCGATTTTTGAGAAATCCGGGATAAAGCGACGATAGTAGCCAGCCAAACCCAGGAAACTTCGGACTTCTGTGACTGTAGTAGGTGCCTTCCACTCAAGGACTTCTTGCACCTTAGTAGGGTCAACCAAAATTCCATCACCAGATAACACATGACCTAGAAAAGGTATCTTGTTCAACCAGAACTCGCACTTGCTGAACTTAGCATAAAGCTGGTTGTCACGTAACCGAGTTAAAACAATTCTTAGATGTTCAGCATGCTCTTCTTCATTCTAAGAATATACAAGGATATCATCAATGAACACGACGACAAACTTGTCCAATTCCGGCATGAATACAGAATTCATTAGGTACATAAAGTGTGCCGGAGCATTGGTCAACCCAAATGACATGACGAGGTATTCGAACAAGCCATAACAAGTAGAGAAAGCTGTCTTTGGTATATCTTCAGGACGAATTTTGATCTGATGGTAGCCAGACCTCAAATCGATCTTGGAGAATACCTTAGCTTTGGAGAGCTGATCAAACAGAATATCGATGCGAGGAAGAGGGTATTTGTTCTTGATAGTAACAACGTTTAGAGGGCGATAATCCACACACATGCGTAAAGATTCATCCTTCTTCTTCACAAATATAGCTGGACAACCCCAAGGAGAAGAACTAGACCGAATCAACCCTTTCTTCAATAGCTCATTCAACTGACTCTTCAGCTCAGCCAACTCATTGGGCGGCATTCTATAGGGCCTTCGAGAAATAGGAGTCGTACCCGGAATGAGTTCTATCTTGAATTCTACATCACGGTCCGGAGGTAATCCAGGCAAGTCATCAGGAAAGACATCTGGAAACTCACAGACAACCGGTAGATCCTTAATGGCTTTGGCTAGGGTAGCATTGGCTGTATTGTGGATAGAGATATCACGAGGTAACTGCACTAGAAAACCCTTCTTATCCACAGGATCCCTCAACATTACCACATGGGTTGAGGTATCGATCAACACTCCATTCCCGCTTATCCACTTCATTCCTAGGATTATATCAATTCCTACCCCTGATAGAACCACAAGATCCATACGGAACTCACGATCCCCAATCTCAATCTTTACATCTTTAACTACTTGGTTAGTCAGGATATTATTTCTAGCAGCACTAATACAATAACCACCCTTGACAATTGTAATCACATTCATATTATGCTCAGATGCAAAAGTAGAACTCATAAAGGATTGCGAAGCACCCGAATCAAAGAGCACAACTGCAGGGTGATCATTAACAAGGAACTTACCAGCGGTGACCACTTCACCAGCAGGAATTTCCTCCACTGTAGTGTAGTGAACACGCCCCTGATGGACGTTTCCTTGAGCATTCTTGGGAGGATGGGGACATCTATTTGCCCAATGACCAGGCTGGTTACAGTTCCAGCATGGCCTATTTGCTGGTGGAACATTGGAGCTACCCTGCCTAGAGGTATTCTTTGGCAAGGAAATTGTATACCCCTTGCGGAAACTAGTTTTAGCTTGGTTCTTCTTCTGAGGTGGGCGGTACCGGACATTAGCATTGGGTGGACGGTACGGGGTCTTAGATACCATTGGAGCCTTAGACTGAGAAGCACCAGCCTCAAAGTTTCTTTTACGGTTCTTGGAAGCAGCATAAATCTTGTCATTATTCTCCTGAGTCAGAGTGTCACTGATAAACTCATTGAAGGTGACACACTTGCAGTTGCCCATTGACTTTATCAATTTTGGGGAAAGTCCCCTCTTGAAGCTAGCTATTCTCTTGGCGTCAGTATCGACAAACTCGGGAGCATACCTTGCCAGGTTGTTGAATGCCTGGAGGTACTCATTGAGACTCTTGTTGCCTTGGGTGAGCTTCATAAATTCAGTATGCTTAATGGCCATGAGACCAGGAGGGATAAAGTGTCCCCTGAAGGTTGCCTGGAACTGGTTCCAAATGATCTCAACATTAGCAGGGAAGGTGGTCCTATGATGGGTCCACCAGATGCCTACAGGGCCTTGGAGCTGGTGTCCTGCATACGAAGCCTTCATGCCTTTAGTTAAACAGAGCAATCCAAACCTTTGCTCTATCGTGCTCAACCATTCATCCGCTTGTAAGGGTTCTTCTACCTCACAAAAGATAGGAGGTTTTGTGTCCATGAAGTCCTTAAAGCTACTATACTGGTTCGGCTCGGGTCCCTGGCGGACATGCCGATCCTCATGGTTAGCCATCTGGTGCATAGCCTCAGCTAGCATGCACTGACTTTCCACGACTGTCTGCATTAGCTCAGCTGGTGTGGGCGGTGGAGGAGGTGGTTGTTCCTCATCTCCCATGCTACGACCATGACGAAGGTTATAAGCCATCTGCAAAAGGTATAGCCAATGAGCACTGACGATGTGGAAACTTTTGTAGATGAATTATATAATTATGCCAAACTGATTCTATCGGAGAGAATGCATTTAAATAATCAACAGAGGCACAATCATTCATCACAATCACACAACTCATCAAGCGCATCAATTGACACATAAATGCGATGAACTTAACCAACAACAAGATCCATAGACCGCAAAGGCGAAATTCATCAAAAGCTCACATACGTGGAGCATAATACGTTCGATAGGTTACATCCAAGCCATAGTGGTTCCAACTTACATCAAGGGTAACATAGGGTTCAATATTACATCCCAATGATTAACTTTCTACAAAGCTACTCGTTCATGCATGAGGATCAACAAAAGACTAGATCTAGCGCATTAGCTAAGTAGTAAGCTAAACTACGCATTGTCCTCAGAGTCAGTGTCGAAGATCTCTCCTCCATCTTCATCACTAGCAGGCTCTAACTCCTCATCTTCCTCCTCATCAGGTGGAACGTCCTCAAGTCCATTGACCTCCATGTCATCATCACCTTCAGCCATGATGACACCAGAACCCATCTCATCCTCATCATCAGGTGGTAGGAGAGGGTGAAGTTGATTGTGTAACAGGTGGACCTCCTCATGGAGATTGTCATTGTACTCTTCAGCAACTGCCACTTGCTGCTCTAGCTCCATCTGTCGCACTCTCAACACATTCTCTTCATGCTAGGCTTCATTCCGTGGTTCATCACATGAATCAACATGCGTTCACAGTTGCGGTGAGCAACTGTCAGCCTCTAAACCTCAAGGGTCTCTTGGTCCCTTTCCTGTGTTACTTGCTCCAAATGGTGCTGAGCCGCATTCCTCTCAGTAGTCACCCGGGCCAGCTCTGTCCTCAGCCTTTCCACCTCAGTAGGCTCAGGACGGGGCTCACGAGGAGCTAACTGGTGACGAGGCGCCCTGCCTCCAGCGGACTTGCGAGCAGTGCGTTTCGTGCGTGCTATCTGTAGCAAAAAGTTACAACGTAAGGGAGAATCATTTAAGGGATACGAAATTTAATTAGTCGGGACAATCAAATTTTAAGGGAGGGAATAATGCAAGAAATGTCATGTATGCTTGAACATGATGCATGCACGATCCATACGTCCTCACAAACCTAGAAAAATTTAAAGGCTAGCGAAATATACGGTGGCATACATACGTTCTCTCGTATACGGTAGCTAGTCGATCTACAACGATACGTTGTTAGTGTACCTGTAGAAAATTTCATTTCAGCCCAATAATTTCCCAAAAAACATAGAAAACAAGCAGTAAACTAAATACTTTCATACATACATCCCCTGATGCATATACTCTAGTATCACAGCTACCCGTCAGAGATACCCACTTTTAAGTACTCTCATAGATACATGATCGAACATGTAAGTATGCGAGCAACCACAACTACTCTCCCCTAGACCGATAGTTGGACGGTCATGCTCTCACAACTCCCACTTACTAGAGCGTAGAGGTATTTTGATCCATACATTACCACCCAAGCGGATGGCATCCATACAATAGCACGCCGTATGGACGACGAAACAGAAACAAGCAGGAACCCCCAAGTTAGTACTTTAATAAGCCACCTAAGAGTCCTTATTTGGGCATAAGGGATATGACCACTAGCAATACTTAGTGTTTAATTTAGGATTTTCACAAATACTTTTGTTTTAAATACACAAATGACATGTTTAGTGTCGAATCTTGCTCTGATGCCAGCTGTAACAGAACCGACCAAATCATAAGAACGTAAGTACAAAAACAATCACCGAAGTGATCAAATTCCTGTACTTAAGCTCCCATAATCCCGGTAGTCCAGAAATCACGAAGGATTTCAACCAACTCTTGACATACAAACCAAGATCGTAGTGATTCAACACAACACATCATCCGTTCCAACATTTCATAAGTAGCATTTGGATTACATCCATCAGAGTTTAAATAGAATATTACAAACCAAGTTTGAGTGTGCGGAAGCAACATAGTGTGGTACAAAACATCATAGTTTTTGATTACATTGCCAAATCTGAGTCATGTCCCACAAAAGCATTATCAGGTACGAGAACTAGTAGAGACCGTGCCCAATGGTCTAGTCTTCATCCCCAGCTGGGAGAAGGCAGTACTTGCAGCAACCAAAGTAGAACTGGTCATCTGCAATAGGTGGGAGATAAACCCTGAGTACGAGAAGGTACTCAGCTAGACTTACCCGTCAAAACCAGAAATAAAAGACACCAAGGATCATGCAAGGCTTTTCAGGTGGGCTAGCTTGACACAGTTGCATAAAAGAGCTTATGATTATAGTAACCAATTTAAACTTAGCATCAAGCTTATCATTATTTACCTGTCCACTAGATTAGCACCTGTACTAGAGCACTCACTTATTAGGAGCAAACAATATTAACCATAGCAAGTATCATAAGGCTGTCATCATCATATCATCATTTCTGAACCATTATGTTATTAAGTGTATCTACATTGGAGATAAGCCCGTCAAGTTCTCACTAACCGGGAGAGACGGCAACTCGAATCGAATTACAACTCAGCTGAGGGGGTATTCCTAACTCTCACCCTGGCATACTTAGCAAGGGTAGCCGTGGGTTACCTTTGGTATAACTCAGGAACCAAATTCGCGGGTTCGATCAGCGCCAGCGCTCTCAGGGATTACCCTTCTGCCAGGATGATCAGGACTTTTAAATCACCTACCCTTGGACTCACGCCTACGGTTCCCTTCCGAGGCGTACTTTATACTTATCGACTCCCGGCCTGAGTTGAGCTACTCCGCTTCGCGGTCGGTCTTCAGACACGGCCAACTAAGAGAGAGGCATGCGTTCAACATGAACAGGAAAGGCTCCAAGAATCAGTCCTTAAGCAACACAGACGGAGTCACTGCAAACTGGCAAGCCTCCATCTGGTCTTCATTTCAAATTAAGACTGGTTCTTTTCCACGATAGCAAATATAGCCAACCGTGCCACATGTATATTCCTATATATCGCAGGTGACAGGAAATCACCCGACTTCTACCGTGTTTAAGCAGGGCTAAGCACTACACGAGCCTGAGCTACATAGGATTCAGGGTAACAATATCTGGACAAGGATTGGATAACCAATGCAGCAAGTGTTTGCATGCAACACCTAAACTTAATGCAACAATATATGTAATAATAATAATGTAACTGCATTTTGGAAATTAGGAGGCTTAATATGCTCCGGGGCTTGCCTTTCACAAAGTTGCAAGGACGGTGATCTAGGCACTCAATGGCAACCTCATCTGGCACTTCTCCTGAAGGCTGCTCCTCTTGAATCTCTGGTGTCGGCTGCTGCTGCTCGCTCAGTTCCTCGAATTCCAGCAGGGTCACTCCTTCCGGTACACCTATTGCATGCCAATGCACAAGATAAATACCATGGATGCATAAGGAATGACATGATGCTCAATGATGAATGAATCACAGTGAGTGTTTACGAAAGCATCACTAAAGAGTGCACAGACATGCAAAGTCTCTAAGCTGGTCTTTTGAATCAGTCAAACAGTGACACATCAAGGGTCAATTCTAGTCAAACCTTCACTTGAGGGCATTTTGGTCATTTTGATCTATATGAACAATGCCCCAACAAGTAACCTAAGTATAGTTAGGGTGTATTAGACCATGATCAACCATTTTACAAAATTGTTATACCACTTCTAATGATCCCATGTGATAAAGCAACTTAAACAAGCAATTCACTCATATGTTGCATATGCATGTTTCAGTAACAAGGACATAATGAGATAGATGATGCACATGTTTATGAAATGGAATGCAATTAGTAGAAGCCAAACACCTAGGGTGTTACACGCACCATATAGGGCGAGTGGTACGTAAGGCTTCCCGGTGAATCTGTGTACTAGTAAGTCCTTAGGGATGACCAAGCCAGACTGTCTTCATTAGGGTTTCCATTTACCATGCCACCATAGCACCTCCACCCTGGGCTCCTCCCATCACAGGTTCACACCCAAGGCCACCTCATATACCATTTACCCACCATAGGTATCCAATCCAGGGGTGCCCAGGTAGCACCACATGGCAAGACTTACCATAGGCTCGTCGTATACTCCAACTTGGTCGACACAACCCTCACCCTCCATGCACCCACGTCACACACGCAACACTCTCCCCATAGTCCAGATAACACCAGTTTCCACCACGCATCAATGTAGTACAAGCGTAGTAGAAGTATAAGCAATGAAATATAGCAGCAAGCGTGTGTCTAGCCTAATAGCAGGGTAAGCAGGGGTAAGGTTGCATCAAGGTAAAGGCCATCAAGTAAGCATACTACCATGCAAGTCCTATCATAGTGTGTATATAACAATAAAGTAAAGCAATAGCAGTTCTATATGAGCCATGCGTAATAGGTTCTACGAGGTTGGGTGTGGATGTAGCACCTTCAGCGAAGTTGTCTCTGTACTCCTCATAGTACTCTTGGTCCTCGTCCATCTGGTTCTCCTCCGAGTCTGCAAACGATCGCATTATAGTCGCGTTAGCGACGTCTATAGAATAGCACAAAAAGCAATGAAAATTCAAAAGAGCCAAATGCACTCAAACATGGGTTCATTGCGTAGAGCTCAATTTTAGATGAATTTTGGTCCTGGTCTTGTATTTTTCTGAGTTCGTATGAATTAGTTATGAATTTCCGAAGTTTTAATCATTTCTGAAAATGGGAAAAGGCTGAATTAATATCGTGCTAACACGTGTCACGTTCCTATTGGTCCACATGGCATGCTGACATCAGCATGACGTTATCTACATCATCAGCTACTGACAGGTGGGGTCCGCATGGCGATGTCACTGACATGTGGCCCCGGTCAATGGTCAATGTTGACCGGTCAATGGTCAATACAGGCTGGGTCCAAACTGGGCCGGTTGGGCCTAGATATGGGCTGGATTTGCCTGCCATGTGGCACGTGCTAGTGCGGCCATGTCATCAATCTGGGCCATTAACAGGCCGTGGTCCACGAGCGCAGGTGAGGCGTGGTTCATGGTGAACCTACCTGCGTTGGTCCATAGACCGCAAAGCCAGTCTATGAAGGACTTGGTCCACTTACTCCTTCCCAGGGTTTGGTTCACGTGCACGATGTGGTCGTGGTCGGAGCTGCTCGGCAGAGCTGCTCGGGACATGGTCGGCATGGTCGTGGTCGGAGCTGCTCAGCGGAGCTGCTCGGGACGTGGTCAGCGTGGTCATGGTCGGCGAGGCTGCTCAGGACGTGGTCGACGTGGTAAAAATCCCCTTCTCTTCCCGACAGGGCTCCTGCCGGCGGTGAGGTCACCAGCGAGCCCCCGTGGTGGCGCTAGCGTCTGATTAGGGTAGGCAATAGCTTCCCCATGCCATGGCAACTGTGATGGTGGGGTCAGGGCGATGGCTAGGGCTTCCTAGGGCTTTAGCCATGGTGAACGGCGGCGTGGGTTTGTCAGCGTGCATGGACATGGCTGTAGTGGTAGTGAGAGCCTAGTTGGAGGAGCATGTGAGCTCCACGGTGCTTCTACGACCATGGTGGGCATGTTGGAGGAGCTCCTAGTGCTCCTAGTGGCTTCGGCCATGGTGGGGGGTGGGCAAAGCGGAGACGGTGGCGCTCCGACGAGGTGCGGTGCGGCAACGTAGGGCTCCGGTGGGCTTCTTCCTCGGCTAAGGTGAGCGCAGTGCATCTCTCGTCATGGCGGAACCTGTCTAGTGTCAATGTTGCCTTTATCGCAATGTAGAAGACGCGGTGGTCTCACCATGGTCGTGCTCTCGGCCATGGTGAGCGTGCCCGTGCATGTGTGCTCCTGCTTTGATTACAACGTCATGGCTGGGGTCCTCCTTTTGGCTGATGGCAGCACGCACAGCGCATCCTAGGTCTCGGCAAGCATGGCCATGGCGGTCTCCCTAGCTAACCAGTTGGGCTAGGCTAGAGCTCGAAGCTTCAGCAAGGTTTCGATCATGGCGATGCACATTCCATTTGGCTAGGGAGGTGGTCTCAGTAAGATGGCTCACCGCAGGGTTCGTGGCGGTAGGATGGCAGTGTGGTGGCGAGGCGAGGCCATGATGAGGCGATGCAGTGCCGTGCCGAGCAGCTACATCACTGTAGCTGATCGAGGCGGTGCTCTTGGCTCTGGCGAGGTCCTCCCCACCGTGGCTTCCTTCTCCTCCTTGCTTCTCCCTCCTCCCTCTCTCTTGGCTTGACGCTATGTGGTGCTGTGCCACCAGCGGTGGCGGTGAATGGGCTGAGGGTTAGGGCTCACGGACGTTGGCTTTTATAGCCGAGCTCCAATGGCGGACGGCGATCAGGCGGTGGTGATACGTGCAGCGCATCCGATGGCCCGCGTGCGGTAGCGTAGGAGCAGCACAAGGGGAACAAGGTCATGCAATTTGCATTACCCTAGGCCCACGCCTGCCACGCTGGTTGGCTCTCGGTCACATGGTGGAGAATGCGTGGGCAAGAGGAAGAAGATGCTACTATGCTGACAAGCGGGGTCGGGTCATTAGGCGCTTGGCGTGATGTGGCTGCGTGCTGCGCGTGATGGCTGACGAGCAGGCTCGGCTTGTCAGCGGCTGTGCACGGGCGGGCAGCGATGCTGGGCTGGCTTCATGGGCTACACGCGTGAAAGGGCAGGCGAGGCTGGTTCGCAAGGCCGAGCAGGCCTAGGCTGCTGCTGCCCCCTCTTCTTTCCTTTCTCTTTTATTTGTTACCAATTTGGTTAGGGTTTATCATATATTAAGTAAGTTAGTTAAATATCACATAAGGCAAGAGAATCCAAATCACAAGTGGGATTAAGGATGCATGCATGATTTATTTATTTATGAATTTAATTACACATGTGGCATAAAACCAAACTATGCTTATGATCTTAACCTAGTTGGGTCACATCCAATCCAAAACTAGGGTTGGGCTTCTACATATGTCACTCAACATCACATAGGGCTAACACAAAATTTTTGTAGTTGTGAGTTTTGGTGTGTGAATTCTTAGGTTGTTACAGTGTTCGTGTTTCGCTACGGGATTCGCTTGTTACTCTTGGTGATTGCCGCCACCTAGATGGCTTGGAGCAGCGAGGATCATCGAGCGGAGGGTGGTGATTGTCTCCAGCTCCGATCATGGTGATTGTGAGGGGTTCTTGCCTTTCCTCGGTGGAGAGCCAAAAGGTACTCTAGTGAATTGCTCATGGCTTGTGTGATCCTCATCTTGTGTTGGTTGTGCGGCACCCTATTGAGGGTTTGGCGTGTGAAGCCAATTAGCACGTGAACCTCCAAGTGAGTGAATCGCCACAACAAGGACTAGCTTGCTGGCAAGCAAGTGAACCTTGGTTAAAAATCATTATGTTCATCATTGATTCCGAGGTGATTGGTCTTCATTGTTATTCATCCTTGTGATTGATTGGTTCCTTCATCTACATGGCGGTATAACCTTCTTTATCACTCTCTTTACATTACCACAAACTAGTTGTCAAGCTCTTTAGTGTAGCTAGTTGTGAGAGCTTGCTTGCTTGGTTGGTGTGGCTCTTGAGTTAGCCTTTGAGAGCACACTAACATAGGGTAGTGTCATAGCTATTGTGTGAATAGATACTATCTAAACTAGAATTGTGGTAGGTGGCTTGCATTTTGAGTAGGCTAGCACAACACTTGCTTCGTCTCATAATTGTCTAACCATTTTGTTAAGTGTTGTTGTAGAAATTTTTATTAGGCTATTCACCCCCTCTATCCATTAGGACCTTTCACTAGGCCAACCCACAAAATGTGGACCTAAGTTGTATTAAAGGTGACCTAAGGTGACCATTGATCTGGTCTGCCTGGGTTTGTGTTAGGAATAAATTCCTAGCTGGTTGAAATCGATTCGAATCGCCGTCTCTCTCGGACAGTGAGAAACTTGGCTAGTTCCAACATCGTACTAACTGTGTTATGAAATGATGGTTATGATGAACATGGAATTACTACACCGGCTATGGTTACTATTGTATGCTACTAAATGATATACCACATGTTTGGCACATGTTAGTTGCTAATCTAGAGATGAATAGCTATAAGTAACTTGGTGACCGAATTATAACTGTATACTTGAATTGGTAAGCTTTTTTTGCAAAATGTTGTCAAGCTAGATCCACTTATAAAGCCTTGCATAATCCTTGGGGTCACTTGATTTTTGGTTTATGACGAGTAAGTCTAGCTGAGTACCTTCTCGTACTCAGGGTTTTATTCCCATTGTTGCAGATGGTATAGTTTATCATGGCTATTGCAAGAACTGCTTCTGTCCTGCCGTGGACAAGGAGTGAGCCCTAGGCAGGCATCTCTTATTAATACTTCTCATATGCTTTTGTGGATGTGATCATGAGCTAGCATTGTATTTGAACTATGATGGTAGATGTTAGTTTCAAACTTTAATTTGCTTCCGCTACTATTTTACTGAACTTGGTTTGTAATAACCTTAATTTGTACTCTGATGGATTGACTGTATTTGTGAACTTTATGTAACGTGTGACATATATGTTGAATCATGTATGATCTTGGTTGTATGTTGATGATTAATTGAGACCCTTCGTGGTACTCGATGGACTATCAGGTTTATATGGGCTCAAGAATGATAGTGCGACCGCTTGCGGGCTGCCATTGTACTTATGCTCTTATAAATTGGTCGGTTCTGCTACAGCTGGCATCAGAGCAAGATTCAACATTAATTGTCACATGTGTATTTAAAATAAAGGTTTTTGTTTTTTGAAACCAATTTCTAGCCACTTATAGCTATATATAGGTGTTTAAAAACTAGACTTTGAATCTAAAAGTGTGCTAGTGATCACTTCCTTTATGCCCAGTTAAGGACTTTAGGTGGCTAAGTAAGTACTAACTTGGGGGTTTGCAATTTCATCATCCATATGACATGCTATTGTATGGATGCTATTCACTTGAGTGGTAATGTATGGATCAAATGCCTCTACGCCAAAGGTAAGATGCCCATCATCATCATAGTGGCATGACCTCAAGATGTGAGCGTGCGGTCTAGGGGAGAGTTAGCTTTGATATTGAAGTATATATATATATATGTCTCATATATATACGGAGGTAATTCATTGTGGGTTAGCTTTGATATGACTGTATATGCATATTTATATGTATATATGGGACGTATTTACTTTTGGTTAGCTTTGATATGGAAGTATATATATATATATGGAAGTATTTAGCTTGCAACCTAGAGCCTAGATTTACATTCTGCATATATAATTGTGGGGTTGTGCTGGAAATAAAATTCTTGTGCAGATACGCTAACAGCAAAACATGTAGCCCGACTAGTTATGTAATATATGAGAAAACATATGTATGCCACCATGTATGCCGTTAGAAGTTTTAATTTTTCCTAAGTTTGTGAGGATGTACGGAACATGCATGCATCATGATAAATCATTATTTCATGCTTGCATTGTTCCTCCCTTTATAAATCTCTCACTCGGTTATGTAACTCTTATCCATTATGACTTTGTCTCACGAGAGTTCAACCATGTTGTTGGTACAGATGGTAGCACCAGCTAGAAGTGAGAATTTTCTGTTGATGTTTGGTACCCCTGCCCTACTTTGGAGAGTCTTGCATTATGCGGGATATTACAAACCACCCCTCTATCACTGGAATGAAGTATACCTGGAGGGACAACCATGGTATGAAGTACAGCTAACCATACCAGCTCATAACCAAGCACCCTTCTAGCAAGAATGGAAGGCGGAATCTGAAGGAAGAACTCCTTGGGAGGCTACCCAAGTAGTGGCCTTTGAGCTACGAAGTTAGATTTGTCAGCAGTATGGTGATGAGCTTTTCGGCAGTGCCGCTAGTACTTTTCCTTGTGTCAGCAGTATGGTGATGAGCTTTTTGGCAGTGCCGCTAGTACTTTTCCTTGGGTGGATCCATCCACAACAGTATGGGAACAATGCAATAGCAATGCGTTGATCCGAGACTAGGATGAGCGGGCAGATAGTTCTAGTTCTGCTATGATTGCAATGTTTGCAGTGATGAAGATGTTTTATACTCGTCAAGACATTAGGGACTTTTGGTAGGAGTCCTATACCACTTGCATGGATAAGCTCATGAGAGCCGAAGCTGCATGGCATAAGCTAAAGAAGCGTGTGCGCAAGCACAAGAAGGTAGCAAGTGAGGCTCGATGGGAAACTGATCAAGCTTATGTAGCATTGGGAAATCTCCACACCCAAATGGAGCAAGTTGATCAATAGAGAGCTGCCGCCCAAGAGGCAAGAGCGGATGATCATGTAGTGTTAGCAGGACTACGGGAGCAGCTGGAGGCTGCCCGTGTTGAGGCACTCATAGCTACGTGCCAGCAGATCCTAGCAAACAACCGTGCAGCTATGGCAGAAGCAGAACGAGATAGGACCCACACCTTGATCGTACAGTAGGACCATGTCGAGAGGGACTTGCGCCAGCAACTTGCACAAACCCAGAACATAGTAGTTTATCTTTAGCATGAGGTGCATTTTTTGAACAACCAACTGCACCCGATCCTTGATGAGGAAAAAGAAGATCCAGAGATGTTAGTTGAAGATGATGGTTGGGAGGAAGAAGTGGAGCTAGAGGATGAGGATGATCGTATCTCTGACCTCGATAGCAAGCATGCTGAAGATTAGAATCGCTTAGTGACTAGTTAAAGCGCTAGATGTATCCTTGTTATTCATGTAATGGACTTGTAGCTTGAAGTTCGATATTCGTGATTTGACTTCCGTGTAATATTGGCACTTTGCATGTTGTTTTACTATGGGTTGAACTTTAATAAAATTCTAGTTTTGTTTTACTAATGGATTATGACATGCATGTTAACACGCTGCAAGCACGATAAGTGATCAAATTGGTGATGTCATGTTGCGAGAATGAATTATTATGCCTCTGTTTTATTGTATGAATTTAAGATTCTCTTCGGTAATTTTAGTTTGGCATGATTATACAATTCATCTGCAATCTCCTAACATCATCTAATAATCACTTATTGTTGCAACTTTACAGATGACTCACACTCGCGCATGAGCAGGCAACAGCCAAGGTGGCAATGATGGTGACTTACCACCACCGCCATCACCGTCTGTGAATGAATTCTTTGCATAGTTCTTGGGTAGTCAGAGAACAATGGAGGAAACACTACTCATGCCCGTCAGCAACAACAAGGGCCTGAGCTAAATCAATATAGCTCTTTGAAGGATTTCCTTGACAAAAAGCCTCCTATCTTCAAGGTGGCTGAAGAACCGCTCTAGGTGGATGAATGGTATAACACAATCGAGCAAAACTTCCATCCATTGAGGGCTACGGAGCATCAGAAGGTAGAATATGCATCCCATCAACTACAGGGACTGGCCGGAATATGGTGGACCCATTTCCTGTCCTCTCTACCTGCCAACTCTCAGGTCACATGGGAGCAATTTTAGTTAGCCTTTAGGGGACATCACATTCCCCTGAGGCTAATGCACATGAAAGCAGCCGAGTTCATGCAACTCACATAGGGGACCTAGACCCTTATGGAGTACATGCATGCCTTCAACAATTTGTCCTATTATGCCCTAGGGTTCATCGATATAGAGGAAAAGAAGATTGAAAGCTTTAAGAGAGGCCTTAGCACTAATCTAATGAAGACTATGGCCAACTCGAGGTGTACC
Source organism: Miscanthus floridulus (assembly GCF_019320115.1). Lineage (NCBI taxonomy): Eukaryota > Viridiplantae > Streptophyta > Magnoliopsida > Poales > Poaceae > Miscanthus > Miscanthus floridulus. The sequence continues at coordinate 81,751,057 of NC_089581.1, forward strand.
ACATACAATGAGTTCATTAGTGATGCCTTGACCTAGGAGAACCAGAACAATTTGCACGTAGTGGCAAAGGGCCACAAAAGAGCAGCTGAGGTATTCGCCTCAGGATGTTCCTAGTCCAGAGCTCCAGTGGTGGCTAGGCCATAGTTTCATCCATCGGCGCCTATGTTTAGTCCTCCTTCGCCAAAAGCCTAGGCTAGCTGACCTCAGAATGTGTTTCGTAAGGCGTTCACCATTGCCCTACCCAAGGGAAATGGAGGGCAAGGAAGCTCAGTAGGACCGAGGGGCAATCAACCTTGCTTCAACTGTAATCAGTTGGGTCATTGGGCCAAGGAATGCCCCCATCCCAAGAGGAACAGCAATCAACACTAGGGTAATCAGAAGCAGGTCAATCCTAAGGCACGTCCTAGATACATGTATTACACAGTTGTTGAAGAAGTTCCTATGGAAGAAGTTGTCACCACCGCTATGTTCCTTGTTAACAAACATCCCACCATTGTTTTATTTGATTTGGGAGCTTCTCATTCATTTATGAGCCAAGCATTTGCATCTAAGTTTGATCAGAAAGTAATTGAGGTAAACAAGGGTGGTTATAGTATAAGTTTGACTAGGGCTACTATCTCTACAAATTAGATAGTCAGGGATGTGCTCATCTCTATACAAGAGAGGGAGTACACAATGGATCTAATAGTATTGCCCGGATTAGCCATAGATGTGATCTTAGGCATGAGTTGGATGAGTGACCATGGTGTTCTCATTGACACATCCACTTGGACAATTATGTTGAGAGAACCAAAGGGAGGTAATGCTTTTCTAGTACCACTTCCTCGAAGTTTTGATCTCCAAAACTTGTCTTGTGCTATCCAAGCCACTACCCTTTGTGATATTCCAATGGTTTGTTATTTTCTGAATGTATTTCCAGATGAGTTGCTGGGTCTACTGCCTGACAGGGATGTGGAATTTAGGATCAAGTTAGTGCCAGGTATGGCACCTATATCAAGAAGACACTATAGGATGCCACCAAATGAGTTAGTTGAACTTAAAATTCAGTTACAAGAACTATTGGACAAAGGTCTCATTCAACCTAGTTCGTCTCCATGGGGATGTCCAACTTTATTTGTAAAGAAGAAGGACAAATCCTTGAGAATGTGTGCGGATTATAGGCGCTTAATGCTGTGACCATTAAGAACAAGTATCCTTTGCCATGTATTGATATCTTGTTCGATCAGTTGGCAAAAGCAAAGGTATTCTCTAAGATTGACTTAAGGTCAGGTTATCATCAGATTAAGATCAGGCCAGAGGATATACCTAAAACAACTTTCTCCACTAGGTACGGCTTGTACGAGTATTTGGTCATGTCTTTTGGACTGATAAATGCTCCTACCCACTTCATGTACTTGATGAATTCGGTATTCATGCCCGAGCTTGATAAGTTTGTGGTTGTGTTTATCGATGATATCTTAATTTACTCGGAGAATGAGGCACTCCATGCAAAGCATCTGAGAGTTGTTTTATCTAGATTGAGGGAACATAAGTTATATGCCAAGTTTAGCAAGTGTGAATTTTTGGTTGAGCAAAGTACCTTTCTTGGGTCACATCTTATCTAAAGATGGAATTTCTATAGACCCATCTAAAGTACAAGAGATTATGGATTGGAAGGCCCCGACTTTGGTTCATGAAGTTTGAAGTTTTCTAAGGTTAGCAGGCTACTATTGTCATTTCATTCCTGATTTCTCCAAGATAGCTAACCCATGACCAGACTACTCTAGAAAGATGAAAAGTTCAATTGGACGTCAGAGTGTGAAGCTGCTTTTCACACCCTAAGGACCTTGTTAACTATAGCTCCTGTTTTAGCACAACCGAACATTGAAAAGCCTTTTGATGTGTTCTGTGATGCATTAGGTATAGGTTTGGGGTGTGTGCTCATGCAAGAAGGAAGAGTTATTGCCTATGCTTTTCAGCAGTTGAGAAAGCATGAAGTCAATTACCCTACACATGATTTAGAGTTTGCAACAGTTGTTTAGGCATTGAAGATCTAGAGACACTACTTGTTAGGAAATGTATGTCACATATATACTGACCACAAAAGTCTCAAATATATCTTCACCCAACCTGAGCTAAACATCAGGCAGTGAAAATGGTTAGAGCTGATCAAGGACTACAATTTGGAAGTGCACTACCATCTAGGAAAAGCCAATGTTGTAGCAGATGCACTTAGTCAAAAATCTCATTACATCACTTTGGAAGCCTTGTTGGAAGATGGATTTAATTTGTTACATCCTGTTGTGCTGCACAATATCACTGTCAGTTGCACACTTGATAGCAAAATCATAGAACTGCAGAAGACAGATGTAGGTGTATTTCACATGAAGAGAAAGATGAAAGAACAAGAAACCAAGCATTTTAGGTTGGATGAAAGAGGTGTTCTATGGTTTGAGGACTAACTTGTGGTACCGAAAGACCGTGAGCTTAGAAATCAAATTTTTGATGAAGCTCATTCATCCAAGTTGTCTATCCATCCGGGTAGTAGCAAAATGTATCAAGATTTGAAATCCCATTTTTGGTGGACCAAGATGAAGAAAGAGATCACCGCCTATGTCTCTAGGTGTGATAATTGCAGTAGAGTCAAGGCCATTCATCTGAAATCTACTGGATTACTTCAGCCGTTGCCTATTCTAGGCTGAAAATGGGAGGAAATAAGTATGGACTTTATTACTAGCCTTTTGATGACACATCAAGGTCACAATTCCATATGGGTCATTGTAGATCGCCTCACCAAGTTAGCACATTTTATACTGGTTAACACAGCATATCACGTGGGTAGTATGCTGAGCTGTATGTTTCTCAGATCGTGAGACTACATGGAGTACCAAGGACCATAATCTCAGATCGAGGACCATAGTTTATAGCTTGTTTTTTGGAACACTTGCACCAGGCCTTGGGAACTAAACTAATCAGAAGTTCAGCATATCATCCATAAACTTCTGGACAGACTAAGCGAGTGAATCAAATCCTATAAGACATGTTGAGAGCTTGTATAATATCTTCCAAGTGTTCATGGGAGAAATGGCTACCTTTAGCCGAGTTCTCCTACAACAATAGTTATCAAGCAAGCCTCAGGATGGCTCCTTTTGAAGCCTTGTATGGTTGGAAATGTAGAACTCCATTGAATTGGATTGAGCCCGAGGAAAGAAGATATTTTGGCATTGACTTTGTCACCGAAGCTGAAGAGTAGGTACGCATTATCCAACAGCATATGAAAGTAGCTCAATCAAGACAAAAGAGTTATGCTGATAAAAGAAGAAGACCACTAACTTTTGAAGTGGGAGATTATGTGTACTTAAAAGTGTCACCTATGAAAGGAGTGCAGAGATTTGGAGTAAAAAGAAAGCTTGTGCCTAGATATGTAGGGCCATACAAGATTATTGAACAGAAAGGAAATGTTGCCTACAAGTTACAACTTCCTCCTGACATGAGTGTGATATTCGATGTCTTCCATGTTTCTCAGTTGAAAAGATGTCTTTGTATACCTAAGGAAGCCATTGCACCCACCAACATTAAACTCCAATTGGATTTAACTTATGAAGAGAAACCAATCTGAGTGCTAGAAGAAATAGAAAGAGTAACACAAAGCAAGGTCATTAAGTTCTACAAAGTGGTGTGGAATAACCATAGTGAACAAGATGCCATGTGAGAACCGGAGGATTATTTACATAAGGTTTATCTCGCCTTTTACGAAGAATGGTAGGTCTTGCAAATCTCAGGACGAAATTTCAATAAGGGGCAGGGGCTATAACAACCCAATGTTAAGCTTTGCATTTGGAATTTGCATTTCATGAGCACAAGCATCATCCAAGCATTCATGAACATGAGCATATGAAATTTCATCTCATTCTTATACATTGTCACATGAAATGTTGATTTATATATATGCTTATGCTTGCAATCATGTATGACCAATGTATGAGATGGTTGTGAGGTCATGAAAACACCTTAGACACATCTAGAATGATAAATGGAACAATGTTTGTATTCATGGCATAGGCCAAATTTACTTCTAAGTGTTGGTTTCATTTGAAATGCCATTTTCATGATGCTGGTTTGACTAAATTTGAATAGTAGCTTAGATTGTTTGCATGACTGTGTGACCTTAATAAAAGTTGTAGTACTTAACTAGGGTAACAACTTTTATTTTTGGGTCAAGGTCTAATTTGGTGCATAGCATGCTCAAAAACAGCTCACAAGTATCAACAAAATATTGTTTTGTGACTTAGGAAATTTTCTAAGTGTTGAAACAGTTTCTAGTTTCGAAGTACATCACTTTGGAGCAATGTAGTTTCTTAATCAGTGAGAATTAGATGATGGTTCTTAAAGCAAAGATGGAGATCTCATGTAGCCCTACAATTGTTATTAAGGAAGTTTTTGCTAAATTGCCATGGATTAGGAGTTATGGGATCACAAAGTCACACTGTCAATCGTCTATTGCCGGCCTAAATCGGCGCCGCGCGCGCAAGCCAGTGGCCGACCGGCCATAGGCTGTGGCCACCATGTGGTGGCCATACACCAGTGTTGTCCTAGATGGTCAGGCCAGAGTGGGCACATAAGCGCCGCCCACTCGCCGCTCGCTGCACTCACTCGCTCTCGCCTTCTCCCGCTTGCTCTACCAAGCTAAAGCGCCACGCTGAGCTCGCTGTGCGCCGCCGTAGCTCTGCTGCAGCCGCTTGTTGTCGATGTAGCCTCGTCGACCGATTCATCTCAGCCATAGCTCCTCCACCATCACCTCTACCTCCTCAAGCCACTAGCATCACCTATCGACCCCAGGTATAGCGGCATTTAGCCTCCACGCTCATGGCTCACTATGGCCCGGCCCTTCCACCGCACCACATGCCTCCATGTTCTTTGGTCTAGCACCATTCTAGAGTATAGGTGCTTAGGCCAGATCGAGGAGTGACACCACCACTTGACTACGCTGGAATGAGTTGTCACTCCATGCGTGGCCGCCATGTCCGTCGTGGCACTCGAGCTAGCTGCCACTGAGTTGGTTCACCGTCTCCCTCCTTTCTCTCACATCTTAGGTCGAGTAACCCTAGACCTAGCTAGTGGCAAGATAGAGACCTAGCTTGCACCGCTGTCTAGCCAGAACAGTGAGTGCACCGTTGTGCTCCGTGCGCCACCGCACGACCATGCACGCAGCCAAGCTCACCGACGCCACTTCAAGCCCTCACCTACATCGTGTAGCTTCGCTAGGTCACCTGGACAGAGTAGCCATCCTTGCCTGAGTGTACCATAGCTAGAGATGGTTGGTGTACTGCCGCCCAACCTCCACCGTCCGCCATGTTGCCATCGAGCTTGCTCCGGTGAGCCAACTAAGCCTACCAGTCGATGCGTAGGGGTGAGAAGAGTGCAACGGTGAAGACGCTACCTTCGGAGACCTCACCATTGACGAGTTCTTTCCAGTCAGTGCTATCCTCTGTCTTGGTCTCGCTGACAGGTGGTTCTCGTTGACCACGGGCCCCAGCTGTCAGCCTGTGTGATGTTTTGATTTTCTAATTTATTTTTCTAGATTTGAATGCATGTTTCAAAAATTCATATCTCAAGCTAGGAGTGTCCAATTTTGGTGAACCAAATTTTGTTGGATTTCTCATGAAGTGTAGTATTTGATAAAAATATAAAATATACTGTTTAGGGTATTTTCTAGGAGAATTAAATTGAGCAAGATAAGTGCTTTTAAAGTAGTGTATAACTTGTAAAATGCATAACTTGAGCTAGAAAGGTGATAAAATTGCGATTTCAAATTTGCTGGTCTTGTGTTGACATTCTCTAGCTAGGAAAAATACTAAACCTGTAGTAAGCATACTTGAAATATGGTCTTCATATTTAATCCTAATTAATTGCTAGTTTCTAGTGAAATTAATTGGGGTAAAAATACATAACATATGATCATGCAAATTTTTACGCAGTATTCTTATGCTTGGAGGAATGCAAGAAAAATAGTAAATCTATTGTTTGGCACCTTTCACTGTACTAAACTATTTTTGCTAAAATAAGCATATATAACTATTGTTTTTTGTAGAGATAGTTATACATATCCAAATGACATGGAATTTGTACAGTAGAGCTACTATAATTTTCTCATAATTTATTGAGCTTTGGAAATATTTATCCTTTAAATCACCTTATTATCTAAGGAAATTAATAAATCGATGTAAATAATTTAGTTATGTTTAACCATGATGCTTTCTTTGGTTCTTGTGATGCACATGGTCTGTTGATGTTATTAGTTAAGCTTAGAAGTAATTGGTTTTATGGAACTAGTTAATTATGGCTTTATAATTCAACTAGATGGCTGCATGTATAGTTTTTCTTGTGGTGATGATTTCACAATGATAATTATCTTTTTTGTAAATATGGTTAATACCAAAGTTGTAGATAACTTATTGATCTACCTTGTGTTAAATTTTCATAGTCATAGGCCTTATGGTTTAAGAATTATGGCTGTTAGAAGTCTACTGTCAGAAATGCTTGCTCTCTAGACAGATCTGAAGGATTGATTTGTTTGACTAAGATAACTGCTAAATCACATTAAGATGATTAAAATAAAGTTGTAGGCAATTTCATAAGATTTGTAGAATGTCCACAACCATATTATTTTGATGTGTATAACTCCAATTATGGTCAAAATATGGGGCTGCTGTCTTGCAGTCCAGAAAAGTTCTTAGAAGAGAAATTATTTAGTTACTAGAGAAGAGATATGCACCTACTCAGTAAAAGAAAATGTGACTTGTTACCCCTTAATGCAATGCTATTGAAAACACTCATGAGGATGCATTCATCACATCATGCCATATTATACATGTCATCATATATGCATTCGTGATATCTTATTTCATGCTCATGCATATAGGATCGTCCGAAGAGATAACTCTTTTGGAGTTCAACGAGGAAGAAGAGGAGGATCAGCAGGAGACACCTTAGGTCATAGCTCCTAGAGAAGAGGAGCAAACTCTCGAGGACCTCCCTGAGTGCCCGGATCACCGGTCAACCTCTTTCCTCAAAGGCAAACCCCGAAGCATTCTAAGTCTCCTATGTTTTACAAAATATCACTTGAGTCCTTTATGTTTGATGTATTAGGTTATAAGGGTTGATTGGGAACACTTGATGCATAGAACTACCTTGTCTAGTTACATATACCTTTAACCCTGTGTAGGTCCAAGATCGAATGTATGCTTAGCCATGCTTAGACCGGTAGAAGTTAGGTGATCCCTATCACCTGTGAGATATAGGTGGATACCGAAGCACGGTTGGCTATATTTGCTATCGTGGAAAAGAACCATGGAGTATTGTAAATGGAGGCCGGGCAGAGTCTATATGTAGTTTGATTCATGTGATTTCGTGTGTGCCGGTTAAGGACCGTACAGTTGTTGGCACTTCTAACAAGATTGAACGCATGCCTCTCACTTAGCTAGCCAAATAACTCATTCCGACCGTGAAGCCAAGTAGCTCAACTCTGGTCAGGCCCTATTCTGTTAGAGTGTGCACTCTAGATGGTAGTAAGGATGTGCGGGGAGCCAGATTTGAGCCCAAGGGCAGGCCAGGCCTAAATGTCCTAGCAGCTGGTTGTCCCTGATTGTGCGGCGCTGGGCAAACCCATGAAATGTGGACCTGAGTTGTACCAAAGGTGACCTATGGTGACTATTGATCTAGTCTGCCTAGGTTTGTGTTAGGAATAAATTCCTAGCTGGTTGAAATTGATTCTAATCGCCGTCTCTCCCGAACAGTGAGAAACTTGGCTTGCTCCAACATCGTAGTAACTGTGTTATGAAATGATGGTTATGATGAACATGGAATTACTACACCGGCTATGGTTACTATTGTATGCTACTAAATGATATACCACATGTTTGGCACATGTTAGTTGCTAATCTAGAAATGAATAGCTATAATTGACTTAGTGACCGAATTATAATTGTATACTTGAATTGGTAACCTTTTTATGCAAAATGTTGTCAAGCTAGCTCCACTTATAAAGCCTTGCATAATCCTTGGAGTCACTTGATTTTTGGTTTATAATGGGTAAGTCTAGCTGAGTACCTTCTTGTACTTAGGGTTTTATTCCCATTGTTGCAGATGGTACAATTATCATGGTTATTACAAGAATTGCTTCTATCCCGCCATGGACGAGAAGTGAGCCCTAGGCAGACATCTCTTATTAATACTTCTCATATGCTTTTGTGGATGTGATCAAGAGCAGGCACTGTATTTGAACTATGATGGCAGATATTAGTTTCAAACTTTAATTAGCCTCTGCTACTATTTTACTGAACTTAGTTTGTAATAACCTTAATTCGTACTCTGATTATGAACTATATTTGTGAACTTTATGTATCATGTGACATATATGTTGAATCATGTAGGATCTTGGTTGTATGTTGATGGTCAATCGAGACCCTTCGTGGTACTCGACGGACTACCGAGTTTATATGGGCTCAAGTATGACAGTGCGACCGCTTGCTGGCTACCATTGTACTTGTGCTCTTATAAATTGGTCGGTTTTGCTATAGCCGTCGTCTCCGACCACCGCTTGCCAAGGCCGGCCAACCCTAAGCCAGTCCTCGCTGGCTGTCGGGCCACTGCTGCCGTGGTCGAGCCACCTTCGTCCACCATGAGGCAAGCCATGAGCGCCTGATAGTGCGCGCGGGCCACCTGTCACTCCGCCGCCACCTTTCTAGGCCACCATGGCCGCAGTAGCACTGTCGCCGAAGCAGCTACCACTATAGCTATGGGCGCACTTGGGCAAGCCATGTTGGGCCGCCGCGGGGTGAGCTACAGGCTCATCTCAGTGCGTGTGGGCACTGTGATGCTCCACCGCCGATGCTCACCATTGGAGAGCCACCCTTCGGCCAGAACCGGCTGGCCCCGATGTCCTCCTCTGCTCTGCTCAAATGGAAGAAGAGGAAGGACAACGCGCAACAATAGAAGCTTTTCCAAGAGTGTCGACGAAATTTGGTCAACAGTCTACCGAGGGGTATGCTTATAGTAGTAGATGAATCGGTGGAGGTGCGCGTGATACGGACCAGATGGTAACAGAGACATAAGACACAAGATTTATACATGTTCAGGCCGTCAGCTTGACGTAATACCCTACATCCTATGCTCTGTTATTTTGTATTGATTGTGTATCAGATTTGATATATTATCTAGGGGACCCCTACTTCTCCTTATATACTCTAGAGGGGTAGGGTTACAAGAAAATATCCTATTTGGTATTATACAATAAATCATATCTTCATGTAGTCTTGCGGTGCACGCCTTGATCTTGTGGGCTGGGCCACCTTTGGGGCGCGGTCCATGTCTTGTCTTGTGGGTACCATGGGCCATACTCCCATAGCTAGTCCACGAGCACCTTGTATCCTTTGAGCAACACTGTCTTGTACAAGTCCGAGCAGTTTGACATGAAACTGATCAGTTTAACCAGTGATCCGAGCGGTGAAAGTCGAAGCCGACTAGTTTAACCGGTGAACTAAGTGGTGAAATTGAAGTCGACCAGTTTAACTGGTGAACTGAGCGGTGAAAGTCGAAGCCGACCGGTTTAACTGGTGCGCAGATCTCGGACTTAGCCAAATAAGGCTTGCTAGAAGGATGTATGGGGCTCAAGATAAAGATTTGAAAATTCTCCACCTTAGGCGAAGTGTAGCCACTTAGACTTTGTTTGCGAGGAATCATCCATGATTTAGTCAATAAGGAGGGTAAATCAAGAAAAGAGCACTACATTCACCACTAGGTGAAGTGTAGCCACTTAGTCCCCGAGCCTGCTAGAAGATAAAGAAATAAATCTTGTAGCAGGGTCAAAGAAAATAAGCCTGAAAGCTTGTCGACATCATCTGGCATGTGCGTATCAAGACCTCAGACGTGCTGCCCAAGATTAGTACCCTGATTCGAATAGCATGGAGCAAGCTGATAGCACACCGATGAGACATAGTAAGATCTAACCGCCAAGGGAGTCCCCAGCTTAGCTGGCAACTCTTGCACGAAGAATCCAAACGCTGAGCCCTAGCTTAGCTGGCGATAAAGCAACGAACAATCCAAACACCAAGGAGTCCTCAGCTTAGCTGGTGAGCCCCTGGCGTAGTGGACGATGAAGCGGTTGGTTGACAAAGAATCGAGTATCGAGTAGAAGTGAGCGCCAAACAGTCCGATCAACTGGTCGGATATTGCATTATGGAACATCTTAAACACGGAAATATTAAATGTGGAGATATTTAATTATGGAAAATAACCAAAGAAATAATAATTGGAGGAGCATGGCAAAAACTCAGAGAAAATAATTGGAGAAAGTTGTATTAAATGCAGATATAGTAGAGGTACTTAGCTTTAGTCAAAATGTTTGATCGACGGCGTATGACGTTATCTGGTTGGCGTCGATGGAATTGCCTGGCCCTCGAGCTTTCCGACCTATCATCATGGCAGCAGTCGCGGTCGTCATAGCGCCGTTCTATGTGGTGATCATTGCGATGCAGCAGGCGATCGGAATGAGTAGTCCGGGTGATGTCGTCCTTATGCCACTGGTCGGCCTTAGGCAGATCAAATACGGAGAGATCGATGTCATAGCCGCATTTAATTTGGTCGGAGAAGCGATGCTGTATGGCAGGCTCGGACTGCTCGATGCAGTTGGATGAATGCACGGAGTCATACGTGTGGTCGTAGTCGAACGAGCTTAGTAGCTGCAGTCGGATGTTGTTTGCATGAATTGTTCGTGCACGCACATACACATATACACCTTGGCCTTGCTGGCTTGCATCATCTTCATGTCATGGTGACATAGTTCATGCATAATTTGCTTGCTTTGTGGCTGAAGCTTGGTCTTCGTAGTCGTCGAAACACCGATCTTGTTGAGGCATAGGATCAGATCTAAAACGCTACTGCAGATGAAGTCGCTGGTCCTTGAGTAGTCACCACGCTCGTGATAGAGCTGCTGATCTCAGTAATTCCACGTGGACGGCGATGATCTTCTGGCGCGTACTCGTTCACTTGGTGATGGTGCACCATACCATGATGGCATGATAGATGGCTGTGCGTGACAAAAAAGATAAAGAAAGAATCATTGCCGAGAATAAATCTAGTTGGAAGAAAATTAGATCGAATATTGAAGAATGAAATGGAAAGAGTCTTCCCTGAATATCCTGTGGACTTATCAGCATGCAATCTATGTGCATGCACATGTGATGTGTGCGATCCTCTGAGCATCATCTGCTCCTTGGCACGGAGATTGAAGCCTAGGACAGAGCGCCGCTAGTCTACGCACAGATGAATTTGTCGCTGTAGATGAACTCACCCGCCATGGCAAATGCACGAGTGCCGCATGCGCACATGTCGACGTTGGCAGCGGCAGTGCCCGCGAAGGGAGAAAATTCCCGTACAGATCAGAAACAAAAGATCAATAGGGGATTAGTTTTAGAAAACCGGATTAATCTAGTGGCAGCACGTGGAACGACTCACCCGATCATTGAACAACTGCCATCCAGTTTGCCAGATGATCAGCACGTACACTTCCTACCTAGCGTGTCACTATCAACGAAATCTGGTTGACAATCTACCGAGAGGTATGCTCACGGTAGTAGATGAATCGATGGAGGTGCGCGTGATGCGGACCAGATGATAACAGAGACACAAGACAAAAGATTTATACAGGTCCTGGCTATTAGCTTGACGTAATACCCTACATCCTGTGCTCTGTTATTTTGTATTGATTGTGTATCAGATTCGATATATCGTCTAGGGGACCTCTGCCTCTCCTTATATACTTTGGAGGAGTATGGTTACAAGGAATATATCCTATTTGATATTATACAATAAATCACATCTTCATGTAGTCTTACGGTGCACGCCTTGATCTTGTGGGCTGGGTCAGCTTTAGGGCGCTGCACATGTCTTGTCTTGTGGGTACCAGGGGCCATACCCCCACAAAGGGGCCTAACTACAAAGCTATAGACTCATATGAATAGTGACTAGAAGGACTGTTTCGCTGGAATCAGTATTTGAGGAAAGTTCAGGGTCTCCGATACAAATGTGTTTCTCCTTTATTGCTTTTACTTTAGCTAAAACTTTGGAAAGTCATAAAAAATCGTAAAAAATCATAAAATAGCAATTGAAGACTTTTTGAAATAGTTGAGAGTAGATCTATGCAGTAGAGTCGTAATATCATATGTTTTAGTAGAAAGTTTTTACTACACATATTTATCTTTGTAAATTAGGATTTTCTAGGAATAAATTCATATCTAAAGTTGAGTTGCTTCAAATGATGTGAATTTTTTATGGTAGGCTACGGATGCTATATGTGTGCTGTGGTAAAAATTTCATGTTTATTAGATGTAGTATGTTTGAGTTATTGATTTAACTTGATTAATGCTTGGTAAATGGTTTTAAATGGTTTATAAATAATTTATATATGCAAAAATGTGAAATATGGTTCCTTTGACTTTGCATGGTGATATTGTGGCCTGAGAAACCCTAACATGGCTCTATGTTTATGGAAAATGTTGATCTTTAGATTTATCTTGCTCTCACATGTTTTCTTGCATTAGCAATTTGTCTTTTTTGTAATAATTAAATTAGAAAACTTGAACATGTGAAATTTGTGTAGTAGCCATGTTTTGATAACATCTACCGCTCATAAAGGTCTCATCCCCAAACTAGTTGTTCTCATATATCACTAAAATAATATATATGTTTATTAGGAGAAAGGATTAAAAAAAGCATAATTGTAGATAAAGCTTGTAATTATATTTAGTGATGCTTTGAGTGCTTGGTGTTCAATAAATTGTTGCTAAGTATGTTAGTGGTGGTTTAAGTTCTTAAATGACTCATGTTGTAAGCGCTTTGTTAGCAAAACAAGTGAAATATCAAATTGTTATATCCAGAAATGACTGCATGTGCATTTTCTGTTGTCATGATAACTTCATGGATCAACTAATGTTTTCTGTAAATGTGGTGAATACCAAAGTTGTAGATAATTTCCTTATCTTGATTGTACTAAAATTTCATGATTTGAGACCTGTTGGTTTAGGAGTTATAGATTTTACAAGTTTGCTGTCAGATTTTGCTTGTGCTCTGAACAGATCTAAATGATTATATTATTTGGCTTATTTAAACATGGAATCATGTATTCATGATAATAGAAGAGTTGTAGAGCTTTTCGTAAGCTTTCTAAAATGCCTAAGATCATTGTTTTTGGTGGTCTAAAACTCTAGTTATTGCTTTTCAAAGTGGAATGGCAGGTTCTGTCCAAATCTAGACAGAGATGTCTTCATTGGGTTGTTTAACCTTGTTAGCTATAGAATCATCTTAAGATGATAATAATAAAGTTATAGATAACTTAGTAAGATTTCCACAAAGTTAAGAATCATGTTTGCTGAATGTCTAGAACTCTAGCTATGCATCTCTGACATTACTATCAGTTTTTTGTCCTTATCTGTGCAGACCTAAAATATTGGCATATTTAATCATGTTAACCTATGAATTAGCTTTTGGTGTAAATAACAAAGTTTTATATAATTTCATTAGCTTTCCAGAAAGTCTAGGATCACCTTTGTTTGATGCTTATAACTCTAGTTATGGTTGAAACAAGTGGCTTCTGTGCTGCTGTCCAGATTCTGTTCATGTACTAAGTTGATTGCATTAGCTTGCTCTTGTTTGGCTAAACATGTTTAGTTAATTCTTGATTGATGAATGCTTGGAATAGCTAAACTTAAGTTAACTGGGTGCCTTTATTGATGTGCTTGCTATCTTTTTATAATAGATGATGTGATGTTTAGTTAAACAAATCTAGGTGCTATGCCTTCTTGTGTAACCTTGAGCTTTATTTTGAATGCTTTTATGTGATGCATCCCTTGTGGCCATTCTTTCCATTCATATATCTGCATGGTGTATCTCATTTAGGTATGCTAGATGAACTACGTGAATAGTGGAAGGACTTGATATTGGAGCAAAACCCAAAGATGGTGTTTGGTGGATCTATCCCAAAGATGGAAGGACCCATGGAGTGCATGCCTAGAGTGGCGATGTCACCAAGATGATGCAAGCTAACTAAACTGACTTGATGCAAGCTAACTGAACTGACTTTGTGTCAGATCCTAGGCAAGCCCTAGAGCATTTTAAGCCTCCTATGTTTCTACAAATATCACTTGCATCCTTTTATGTTTGATGCATTATGTTATAGGAGTTGATTGGAAACTCTTGATGCATATACTTTCCTTATCCAGACATATACCTTTAACCCTGTGTAGGTGTAGGATTGAATATATGCTTAGCCATGCCTTAGTCCAGTAGAAGTTGGGTGATTTCCTATCACCTGCAAGATATAGGTAGATATCTGGTCACGGTTCGCTATAATTGCTATATTGGAAATAACCATGTGTTGATGAATGAAAGGAGACTGGGTGGGATTATGATAGAAAAGATACAAGGCATAGAGGTCTTGGTGCCTATTTATACCCTTCTGTGTTGGTTAAAGACCAATTTGCTGTACGTCCTCATATCATGTTGAACGCATGCCTAACACTTAGTTGGCTGGATAAGTCGTTCTTACCACGAAGCCAAGTAGCTCAACTCAGGTAGAGACCCGGTAAGTGAAAGTGTGCACATTAGAGGATATAAGGATGTGTGGGGAGCCAGTGGCGTGAGTCCAAGGGTAGGCCGGGCCTGAACTTCCTAGTAGACTGGTAGTATCCCTGAGGGTGCAACGCTGATCAAACCCATGACTGTACCAGAGTTGTACCAAAGGTGATCCGACGCGACCTAATGGGGGAAGTATGGGTTTGTGTTAGGAATAACTCTCCAACTAGTTGGAATTGATTCGAGTCGCTGTCTCTCCCGGATAGTGAGAACTTGACTAAGCAGCGGCAACGTAACATTAATTGATGGAACTTGATGGTTATGATGATGCTTAAATTAATACACCAGATATGGTTACTAATGCTTATTAGCTTAATCAAGTGATTGCTCTAGTACAAGTGCTAATCTAGAGATGCTCAATTGAATAGGTATTCAATTTGATGCTAAAATATTAAAGCTCTAAGTTATGTTACTTAAGCTTTTATGCAAAATGTTATCAAGCTAACTCCACCGATAAAGCCTTGCATACTCCTTGGTGCCACTTTATTTTTGGTTTATGATGGGTAAGTCTAGCTGAGTACATTCGAGTACTCAGGGTTTATCCCACCATGTTGCAGGTGAAGTTCTCGGCCTGCTGAAGATGGTGGCTAACCGCCGGTGGGCTTGGTTGTGGCAGAACCTCCTAAATTATAGGACCCACATGCACTTGTTACTGTCCAACGACCTTTGACAACTATGTATATGTTCCTGGTAACTTAAGAAGTCTGTCGTGTGTCCTTGGGGAACCCTGAATCATCCACGATTTCCGAGCAAGATCACATTACAGAGTCATTGCAGTATTACAACATTTATTCAAACATATACATCAGAGTAAAATAGCGGAAGTCTTAAGATAACTTAATTTACAAACCAGTTGTTTCAAACCTTATAAACTAAGTTTGATGATTATTACAAACCATAGTAGTAGTGGAGTGGCATTATAATATAAAACACATAATAAAACTGCCCTGCCCAAGGGCCATACATTTACTTCTCATCGTTAGATCGAACAAAAGTCATGCAGCACGATCCAAAACAGATCTGCTCATGAGGCTCACCTGCAACAAGGGTCAACAAACCCTGAGTACAAAAGTACTCAACAAGACTTAACCGAAATAAGAACTAATAAACTCAGGAATGCAGGCTCAGGAATTCAAGGTATGACTTTAACAATAACCAAAGTTCTTTTGCGTAAAAGCTCTTTAACAAAATTCTTTATTTCGACAATTAAAACTTCATAAATTCATATACAAAGATGACACGATCCGTATTGAGATCATGAAACTTTGTACATAACACTTTCTCAATCTATCTCAAGTTTCAGTTATTATTTACGATGATGAACAGAGAAGTGAGTCTCCATAACCGAGGAGCAACGACGATTCGAACCGATTAAAAACCCAGCTAGGAATTCCAGACCACACGACATATGTAGGTCCCTGACCTACATATATCAACCTATTCTCAGATCCTCTAAAACAAGATTGGGTCCACACCATCCGAGAATACAGTACTCCACCAATCTAGCCCATTGCCACGTGGGTACACGCTATTCCCGCCATCTCTCCACTCCCAATGCGTGAGTAGCCATTGTTGTAATAGAATAGCCAAGTTAAGGCTTACCGGAGTATGTGGTTAGTACTACAAATTCTCACCATACACAGTTCAACAACAGACAGACCTTAACCGACATAGGTAGAAAGTACCCGCTCACAAGACCTCCATGTCTTGTTGCTCACACACACCGAGTCCGCCCGGTCTAGATTTATTACTCCACATGCTCATATCACATGATAACATAAGTAACCAAAGATCCATTTAAAAACCTGCAGGTGATAGGTAATCACCCGACTTTGATCTGTCTAAGCATGGCTAAGCATATCTAGACATTTACAACGTAAAACTAGTAACAAGGTAGATACGAAAAAAAACAATGTTGGTAATGCACCCATTAGGTTTTTACCTAACTCCTGATCACTTTAATGCAGTATAGAAAAGCAAAAGAGAAATCAATTTGTAAAACACAAGGTAGGGTTATATGCATCCGGGGCTTGCCTTCATTGACGGAAAAGTTAGGATCCGGAGTCGTCCCACAATTATCCGACCCGACCTCAACAGGTGGATCAACTTCTTCCACAACTTGATTAACTACCACGTGTTCACCTTCGTTCACTACACGTAATAACAATGCCATGTTTAACATGATGTGGGATACGAAACATGATGCTTGATGATGGATGCAAAATTAACAATTCGAATACAACTTTCCTTCGCGGTACAGTTACAAGTCAAACTAACTAAACCTTTTCGTAACACCTAATTCAATTGCCAAGGATCATTATCAACTAATGACCCAAGGACATCACACAATTAAAAATTCAAACAAAAACCTAAATCATTAAAGGTTACTATTTGCTTTTATAAATTAATTATTTAATTCAAAATTATGAAATAAATCAACTTATTCCAATTGAGCTCAAATTTTTTTTGTAAATGTTCATCACATGATAACTAAGTGGCAAAACAATTTTCATAATTTTTGGATAATTAATTAAGCCTAGAAAAATCATGGAAACCTATTTATTAATTAATTGAGCAATTTTTATCACATTCAAAAAGTGCTGCAAAATAACATTTCATATTTTTCCTAAATATTATTCATCATAGAGAGGTCACACAAAAATTTTCATAATTTTTGGAGCTCTAAATAAATCTACACAAAAATAACAAAAATAGACACTATTCATTTAAATATGAAAAATAGAAAATTCATTTTGAACGCTGAGTCACTAACATCGGGTCCCACTTGTCATCTTCAACCTCTAGCTTTGACCACGACAGCGACGGCGCTGACTGATGAAAACTCGTCGACGGTGAGTCCAACGGCGACGACCAAGGTACCAAAACGTTCACCAAGACTAGGCGCACCTACTGACGTCCCTACTTGCACCAATTATGGCCCTATACTAGCTCAACGCTGGCCATGGCGGATGCGGTGGCTCGGCGACACTACACTGGCGAAACAAAGCCAAAATCGGTGAAACCAAAGGCATGAGAAGGTTCAGTAGCTCACCACGAACACGTTGGAGCAAAGAGCGAGACCGGAGAAGCAACGATGACTCGGGTCGACGTTGATAGTGGCCACGGCAGAGCAAGCGATGACGACGGTGGCGCTCAGGCGACTATGATGGACAAAATGAGCAAGCAACTAGTCATAGAGCATCACAGGAACAAGGTGGAGCTGGCGGCATGCCAAGCACGAGCAGAAACAGACCATGGAGCTCTGACCGCGGCGAAGCGCGCTCGACGGAGATGCTGCCGGCCGCGAGGAAGAAAGGCTGCTAGCGGCAGTTCCTGGTGGAATCAGGCGACCACAGTTGGTTGTCTAGGCGCGCAAGGAGTAGGTGAAGCTATTGGGCGCTTTGCTGCGATGGCATAGGTGCTGGTTCGACGGCGAGGGCTCGACGGAGATGATCGGTGACGTCGGGAAAAAGCAGAGTAAAGGAGCGGGGACAAACGGCGACGGCTCAGGCTAAATAGCTTGGCTTAGAAACAAGGAGAAGCCATGCCACGGTCTTTACCGCGCTAGCATGATGTCGAAGACAGCCACGACCACGCCTGGAAGCAAGCAGAAGGTCGCCGGCAGTGTAGCTTAGGCGGTGAACACTGTTCCACTTTATTACAGAATTGCCATTCGTTTTCAAAGCCAAATTACTCCCAATTTCATGTAACAACTCAAAAATATCCAAAAATAAAAGTTGTTCAAAATTCAAAGTTCTACAACTTTTCTTTTATAACCAACCCCTAATTCGGTCTACATTTTGAAATGAACTTTTGAATTCAAATAGGGGACATTTAACGAATTACGCCTTTTCAAATTACTTCAAATTTTTCATAACAACTTTGAAAACTCCAAAAATAAACTTTGTATAACTTGACAAGCTCCACACTTTTTCTTTTGGGCTCAACCCCAAAATATGCTTAGATTTTGAAATGAGTATTCAGGATAGGATTTAAATGCTGAAAATCAGGGTTTTCTTGAAAATTCAAATCCAAACCAAATTTTTGAACTTGATTCAAACAATTCCATTCAACACATACCACATAAAAGTAAACTTGTTTTAGTGTATGCATATCAAAATTTTCACTAAATACCAAATGCTTTGCAATGCATATGATGACATGGCAGGTTTTAGTATTTAAACACCTAAGGTGTTACATTGGTGACTCTATATAGTGTTCTTATCTATATGCTTTTGTTAGAGGATGTCACGTATGCTAGCAATGTATTTGGAACTTATATTATTGTAATCATTTGAAAGCTAGGTTGTTTTCACTAATCGGTTTTGAAACCCAAACTTATATTATTATTTGTGAACTCATTATAAACATTATTTCTGCTGCAACTCTGTGTATATGATGTGTATTTGCTTAATCGTGCGATCTTAGTTGTGATGTTGATTTAATGAGGTCCTTCATGACACTCGGTAGACTATCGGGTTTATATAAGTGAAAGTATGTGCGCGTCAACGTGTTGAATGGGGACAGCCGTACTTGATCTTGTATAAATTGGGCGGTTCTGTCACACACTTAGTCCTTTGCTTGTCCTCAAGTAAAGTTTTAAGGACTAAGCGAGTTCACCTCCTTGATTTGCAATCTGTATATAGGTTATTCCAAGCTTCATTATAACTTGTGAACTTCCAAATGTCTACCAAAATATCTTGGGTAATTGAAAAACAGAATAGCTTGGATTCCAATCTCCTTACGTTATTCATGCTTAGAAACTTGGGTTTTTGCATAATTTTGAAAACATAAAGATTGCTTTTGTTCCTTGATTGATTCACTCAGGTCACTCAAATTTGTAAGTGGCTCCTTACCAAGGCATATTTGAAAGTTCTTGCCTTCCTTTTGATCATCCTACTTCTATAAGGCTTATATGGAGCTTTAGGTAGGGATGAATATTGTGGGGCACACTTACCTTGCATATGTTGTATAGTCAAATACTAGACCTCATCGGAGAGAAGCGTCATACTCTTAGATCAAAATAGTGCAAGTGTGAGGAATTTTTGGTGGAATCATGCTCTTCTATTTGATATGATCTCCTTTTCTAGCTTTTTTATTTAGAGACATGGCTATCATATATATATATATATATTTCTATGAGCCTTCATGTGCTCATCATATATTTTTTTGAATGCTTTTGGGACCTTCATGTGTCCCTATATATTTTTTCAATGCATAGCCTTCATGTTCTTTTCTAAAAATATGCTAGTGAGATCATTTTTAGAGCATGGAGTATTCATTTGTGGGTAATGGAAACATGCTTTAGCATATTCCAAGTATAGGAACAACGGTTTATTTGTGGCATGTACATGAGTTTTGATCTTGGGAGCATGAAATATCTCTCAACAGGGGTCACAAAATTTGACCGAACTCAACACAAAGTAAGAGGCATATGTGGAAGGTTTATGTCATGTATTAACACACATGGCCTTGGTAGATATTTATATGTCATTCAAGAAACATGCTATTTAAAATTTTGTTTTGTAAAATAAATCCCAAGTACTTTGCAGGAATAGGTAAGTGTCATATCATCCTACTATATCTCATTCATCAATTACTTTGATAAAGTGGGTTCCCTATGATGAGTGTTCACAAGTTTTTTTTGAATATTAGCAGGGAATAAAAGGTATATAAACTTTTAATCATAGGTAGATTATGAAGATGGAGCATCACTTTTTATTTTAATTTGTTTGAATTTAGTTTTAGAATTCTTATTAATGAAACGAGAGAGAGTTGCACAGATTGTGATTTTTGCGTGTGCTGTTTATCTATGCAAAGTTGGAGGTGATTATGGCACCTCTCCCACACTTGTACCTATCTTTATTTCATATTCAACAACAAAAAGGATCTAAGAGACAAGTGTAGACAAATAATTATACAGGGAAACTTTATTTCATCATTAAACTGGTAGGAGCATTACATGATTGGAAACAAAACAAAATAATTTGGAATGAAAGAATTAAGAATTGAAATATGCGCCTAAGAAAATAGAACATGCGCTTAAAAATAGAACATGCGCCTATTCAAGAATGTGTTCTACATGTGCCGCTCTAGCCACCTTGGCTAGATTACGCATGAAGCTAAGGATGCAAACATTTAACTAGTGCTCAAGGCTTGTCGCTCTAATGTTGCTATCATCTAGCTGTCCCTTGAGGATTCGAACATCCTCGTGCCGGTTTACAATCTTATTTTTTAGTGAGGTGATTTGAGGATTTCAGGAGGTGTAGGCTCTTCATCCTCCTTGAAGATGGCATAGGATTTTAAGATAGACGGCTTAGTGGTTTTCTTAAACCTGAGGGGTTGAGATGAGGAGCCGGCTGTCTCTTTTGAGATGGATTTTTGGACGGGGGTTGTTGGCCCCTTGCCTCTCCCTGGTTTGTGCATCAGCCCCTTTCCACACCCACCATTGAGCTTTTGAACCCCCACTATAGTGTAGCTATAGCTATAAAAGGTGTTGCCCAAAGGCGTTACATGGACGCTTTTTGTAGCACTTTCTGAAGATGAAGCTTTTGCGCCCACCTAGAATGGGCATTAGCATGTGGTGCCTTGGTCCTAGCCGTGGACCGCCCACTCGTGCTGCCGCTTGCCTCACTATGGAGTGGAGGCATGACATCAAGTGGAGCCATTGTAACAGCTTGTGCTTCCTCTCTCACATAGGTGTTTTCAGGTGTTGGGTTGATGGGCTATGGAATCTCTCCTAGGTTGAAGGTGGAGTTGGAGCCGATGTATAGAGCGAGCTCTCTGTTGGACATGGCTCACTAGGATGCTTTGGATCAATGCTAAGTGTAACGGGAAGGAATGCCTTTGGTGTGGAATAGGAGGAGGTTGTAGGGTCCTTTATATAGGCTCAGGTACAGCGCGAGGGAAAGATATTTCAGTGCTAAACCCTAGATGATCACAATGTACTCGGTCAGAAGAAGCTATCATAGTAGACAGCGCGCGAGAGGAGCCAGGAGGGGGGCGGCCACTCCTAGGGGTCACCCACCTCGTGAGGAGCGCTGCCCTGACCACGCTTCCTTCTAGACATTCTTACATGTATGAATATCTAATCCCTGCGGTGTTCTATTTTTATCCTCAAGTTTTAAACATATTTGACTATTTTATATGTTATTTTCTTAAATAAGACACGAGCAAAGTATTATTTTAACATAGTGTATGATTGTGAATGAGAAGTGTATGTGAGTAACATTGTTCAATGCAAGAACATGTTAGAGATATTTGAATTTTCATAGATTTGCAATAAATTCATCAAAAGAGACTAAGTTTATTTCATCAATTTCTTGATTTATATCATGAGAAGGTTCTAAGAAAACTTTCAATCTTTGACCATTAACTTTAAAAGTGTTACCATCATTGTCTTCAATGGTGATCGCGCCATGCGTTGACAAGTTAACGACAGTGAATGGTCCTTCCCATTTGCTATGTAGCTTACCTTTACTGAAGAGCATGACTCATTAGTTGAATAGTAAGACCTTGTCTCCCTCCTTGAATTCTTTCTATTGGATTTGGTGGTCATGACATCTCTTGGTTCTTTCTTTGTAAAGTCTGGCACTATGGTAGGCTTTCTCATGCCATTCTTCTAGCTTAGAGATTTGCTTTTGTCAGTTCTTGCCAGCTCGCCTTACATCCATATTCTAGTTCTTGATTGCCAGTGAGCTCGGTGCTCAAGCTCAACTAGTAAGTGGCGGCTCTTTCCATAAATGAGCTGGAATGGTGACATGGCAATGGGGGTTTTATAAGCTATCTTGTATGCCTAGAGTGCATCAGGAAGCTTGTTTGTCCATCCCTTCCCCATGTCATTGATCGTCTTTTGTAAGATATTTTTTATTTGTTTATTTGAAGTTTCTTCTTGGCCACTGGTCTATGGGTGGTACGGGGTGGCTACGTTGTGCTTGGCTCCAAGTTCCCTTAAGAAGGCTCTGAAGGTCTTGTCAATGAAGTGGGACCCCCCATCGCTTATTACCATTCTCGGTGTTCCAAAGCAAGGGAAGATCACTTCATGAAACATTCTCCTAGCACTCTTGGCGTCGGTAGCTCTGCATGGCAAAGCTTCCACCCATTTTGATATGTAGTCGACGGCGACGAGGATGTACTCACAATCTTGGGACTTTTGGAATGGCCCCATGATGTCAATGCCCCACACATCAAATATTTCTATTTAAAGGTTGTAGTTGAGGGGCATTGCATTATGAGACGTGATGCCACCTTGCAACTGGCATTTCTAACACCTTTGGATGAATTCTTTGGTGTCTTCATACATCGTTAGCCAGAAGAATCCATACTGCCAGATTTTGGCTTGAGTGCAGAATGCTCCGTAGTGGCCTCCGTATGGAGCTGCATGGCATTTTTCGATGATTTGTATCCCCTCTGCCATAGGCATGCACCTTCTTAATAGGCCATCAGCACATATCCTATAGAGGTACGGATTGTCCCAAAGGTGATGTCTACTTTCAGTTTGTAGCTTCTTCCTGTTATCGCTCGGTGGTACGTACCCTAAAACCATGAAATTGACAATGTTCGTGTAACACGGGTTTGAATCTATCACCCTTAGCAACATGTTGTCACATAGGAGGTCATTGATTGGTAGTTCCTACATGTTAGTGGCTGGCATACATGATAGATGATCTGCAATAGTATTCTCTACTCCCTTTTTATCTTTTATTTCTAAGTCAAATTCTTGGAGTAGAAGAATCCATCTTATGAGGTGCGGTTTTGCATCTTTCTTAGTGAACAAATATTTAAGTGCAGCATGATCGGTGTAAACAATTATTTTTGCTCCCACTAAGTAAGATCTAACTTTATCAATAGCAAAAACAACTGCAAGAAGTTCTTTTTCCGTGGTGGCATAATAAAGTTGTGCTCTTGTTAGTGTTTTGCTAGCATAGGCAATTGCATGATGCTTTTTATCTTTGGTTTGACCAAGGACCACACCAATAGCATAATCACTAGCATCGCACATTATTTCAAATGGCAGCGACCAATCGGGTGATTGGATGATTGGTGCTGAGATGAGTGCTTTCTTGAGTGTTTGGAAAGCATTTAAGCACTCATTAGTGAACTCAAAAGGTACATCCTTAGCTACCAGGTTCGTCAATGGCCTAGAGATTTGTGAGAAGTCCATAATAAATCATCTATAAAAACCTACATGTCTTAAAAAGCTATGGATTCCTTTTATGTTCATAGGGGGTGGTAGCTGTTCTATAACTTCAATTTTTGCTTTGTCAACGTCAATCCCCCTCTCAGACACTAAGTGTCCAAGAACGATGCCCTCTTGAACCATAAAATGACATTTTTCCCAATTAAGCACTAAATCTTTCTCCTGGCATCATTGCATGACTTTCTCTAAATTTTCTAGACAATGATCAAAAGTTTTTTCATAGACTAAAAAATCATCCATGAAAACCTCCATAATTTCTTCTATCATGTCTAAGAAAATTGACTTCATGTACCTTTGAGGAGAGGTGGGTGCATTACACAGCCCAAAAGACATTTGTCTATATGCATATTTTCCATATGGGCATGTAAAAGTAGTGTTGCTTTGATCATCGGGGTAGATAGGAATTTGGTGATACCCCAAATACCCATCGGGAAAGCAAAAGGAGTGCTTCGCCAACCGCTCTAACTTTTCATCAATGAAGGGCAGTGAGAAGTGGTCTTTCTTTATGGCCACGTTGAGTTTTTGGTTGTCTATACATCCTCCACCTCGTGACGGTTTGTTGTGGGATTAATTTGTTCTTATTGTTTTCTATGACCATCATGCCCCTTTCTTGGGCACCACCTGGATGGGGCTGACCCAATCGCTATGAGGTACGGGATAGATAATCCTGGTGTGAAGAAGTTTTAGGACTTCCTTCTTCATGACTTCCCGCATTGTATTATTGAGCCTGTGTTGGGGCTCGCTTGATGGTGTGCTTGTAGGGTTAATAGGGATACAATGGGTACAAAGCATCGGACTTATCCCCTTAAGATCTTGGAGTGAATACCCAGAAACTGACCTATGTTTTTCTAAGATAGCGATGAGTTTGGACATCTCCTCATCAGTAAGCTTGTTGCTTATGATTACAGGAGCTTGTTTGTTGCCATTCAAGAAAGTGTAATGAAGGCCAGGGGAGTTGGGGTTTAAGTTCAATGGGTGGTCGTGTTGGTACTTCCTCTTGAGGAAGACCAATGGTTTTGCCTAGGTCATCCTCTTCTTCTATAAAGAGTTTGGTGTCTTTTTCTATGGATGACTTAGGAGATTCAAATGGTGAGACCAACATGACCTCCTTGGGCAGTTCATGGTAGGTGAGAGTGTCTACCACCGAGTTTTTAGCTCGAGTGATAGGAATTGTAAAAGTGTCTGTCCCTAGCTTTATGTCTAGTTCCCCATTTTAGGTGGGTTAGCGAAAAGTTTTTCTAGGGGGGCCTTTCATGATGTCGAAATCTTCCATGTCAAAGATATGGAAATCGAGCACCATTTTGACTTTATCATGATGTGTTGTTATGTTGTGTAGGAGCCCAAGTCCCTTCAAATTGGTACGCAGAGCAATCCTAAGTGATCTATTATTTGGAGCGAAGGGATCATCACCTAAATAGGTACTTGCAAAAGATTTAGACATAAGATTTGCCCCAACTATTGGATTGTAAAGCACATCTATCATGGTTCTATTGATTCTGCATTGAATAGTTGAAGAAGGGGTGTGGATCTAAATTTCTTTAGAAGAGAGTTCTGATTCTTCAACCCATTCATTGCTCATAATGGTGGTCAATTCCTTGATAGAGTTTCTCAGGAATTCCTCATCTACCGGGTCTAATAGAGTGACAGGAACTGGTGGTCTCCTTTGACATAAATAATTCGAGGTATTTCCAAAGTCTTTGAAATGGTCATCCTCAAAAGGTGGAAGGTCTAAAGGTTAGAGACCTTCCTCTAGATCTTTTGGTTTGGGTAAGAGTTCTTGGATGGAAAGTGTAGGTTTAGCCTCGGCCGAAGAGACTTCCTCATGACTTAACATAGGCTCTACACATAGGGGTTCTAAGGGAGGAGTGTTTTCTAGAATGCGGTCTAGGAGGGCTTCTCCTTCCTCAGTGGTTTTGCGTGTGAATGAACCTCCAGCAGTTATGTCAAGTTGTAGGGCAGACTCCTTGCTAAGTCCTAACCAAAAATGTTGTAACAACACATGGTTGGGGATAGATAAGTCTGGGCCAGAGTGTGTTAGGATTAAAAATCTATCCCAAGCTATTCCTATGGTTTCCTTCTCTTTTTGTTGGAAATTGAGGATCCCTTGTCGTTGGGCAGCAATTTAGGATATAGAGAAGAATGCAAGACAAAATTTGTTCCTTAATTCTTCCCAATCGCCAGCTACCTTCCCTATGTTATGGTTGTACCATTGTTTCACCCTCTCATCAAGTGAGAAGGGAAACAACTTCCACCAAAGTGTGTCTTGTGACATGCCTAAAATGGTCAGGCAAGCACAAAGCTGCTCAAACTCCCTTAGGTGATGGTAGGGGTTTTCATAATCAAACCCTGAGAAGGTTTGTTTCCGAACCATGGCTATAAAGCCAAGGCGGAGTTCATAGCTAGAAGCTGTGATTGGCTTTGAGGATTGCGGTGGCTCTAAGAACTCGCCCTTGGGAGCAGAAAGTTGGTGAATTGTTTTGTGCTCCATTGGAAAAGAATAAAAAGAAAGGTAAAATAAAAGATACATAGGTGACTAGGTTTAGAGACTAAAACGACAACCATTCCCTAGCAATGGTGCCAAAAATGCTTGTTGGTGTTTCTTCGCATAAGCAGAGGAATCCGCAAGCGCACGGATACACCATTGTAGCACTTCACTCGGAGATATTTAGGGTATCATATTTTCCCAAAGGAATAGATGTGCGAGTCTCTTAGCTAGTTCAACTAAAGAAAACAAGAGAAAGGTAGCTTGGGTAGTGAGGTTTTTCCAAGGATAGATATCCTAAGCAAAGAAAACTCTAACACTATAGACTTGTTTTGGGCACCCGATCACACCTGTTCTGCTAGGCGAAGCCGGCCTATAGCCTACGTCAAACCCAGACATGGGAGAATACGAGGGATGGACAGGGCTATCACCACTTGCCACCTACCCCTCAACTATGGGGAACAAGGTAAACAAAGATAGCTTCTAGCCTAGACACCACGTCTATGCTATCGACTATTACTCTAGTGTGCATGCAAGGGTTATCCGTCTCTATTAGGGCCCTTCTCTAACGCTTCTGCTAAGTATAGCGAGTACACTAAAGGAGGTTGCCGATAGCCTCGACACTTCAACTCTTTCCTCACTCACTCCACCCTTATTCTAGCTAAAGCTAAGCAAAAATGAAACTCTCCCTCTCTTCCTTTCTCTCTTTTTTTCTTGTAAAGGGGAGCCCTACCCCTCTATTTATACAGGGAGAATGGTGGTGCTTCAAGCTATTCTTGGCGCGAAACAGGAGCTTCACCACCTTAGCATGGTGGCATGCCACTGCAATAGCGAGGAGAGGCAGGGAGGCTCCTAGAGGGGGTCGCCCGCCCCTAGGGTCGACCACCCCTTGACCACCACCTCTGGCCATAGCCTTCACGTGGCAGGCTTTGGGCTGGACCTAGATCGCTTCTCGGTGGTGCTTTGCTCTATTTGAGTTGAGTTGTTAGGCGCGTTTGTCATTCCTTTGCACAATTCAGCATTGGAAAGCATCTTTTGGTGAATTTCTCCATGCATTTTATGTTTGTGACATGCAAAACATGCTTGTACCAAAACTTGTGGAAAGTGTGAGTAAAAACCCCTAATTCTAAGTTTTGGTCTTTTACATTTGCTTATTTTTTGTTTAAATGTTGGTGGTAGGATTACAAGTTAAGCATCGCCAACAAGGGCCATATATGGTATTTAGATTAGGAAAACTTCCATATATGCTATTTGTTTTGCATTGAGTTTAGTCAAGCTTTGTTGACCCTTATGAGAGGTTTGTCATGCTCTTAAAATCAAGATCACGTACACACCACCCACATATGCACTACTCCTACACTGGGGATAGGCGCAACAACATGCCATTCCATCTAGATCTACCCAAAAATGTTTTACTCCTACACTGGGAGTAAACACAAAAACATGCTTGATAGGATATCCATCAAATAAATGCTCCAAATTATTGTTGCTATCTCTCAAAAGTTTTGTTGTAGAAAAGAAGCTTGGGCTATGCAAAAGTTATTCATAAAAAAAGAGTTGAAAAAAATGGACAAGTGTCCGAGATATCTAAAACAATGGGTACTCAGATGCCCGCCTGAAAAAAAGAGAAGAAAGATGAATAAGATAGCTCCTATTTTCTTGCAAAGGAATTTCCAAGTTTCAAAAGAGAGATGTTTTCAATGAGCATAGTAGAATTAGGTTAGCAATCATATATATCAACCACCATATATACACACACATGCACATCTTGATTTGATTGTATGACTCAACTCTCTTTGGATCCGAGGTTTGACTTTATAATATATGTATTATAAGTATGCTCTTTCATGTTTTTTTCACTCCTATGAGCTCCACATAAGCCTTAGTTGTAGGAAAAGAATGGCATAACATCATTATTGCCTTGGTGAGGATCCACAAATACCACATATATTGAGAGACTTGAGAGTGTAATATAATGGAAGCTCTGAGTTTTATTTTTAAAACCCATAAAAACTCTAGGATAATAGTTGAGCAAAGAACTTGAGATATAGTGCTTGACTTGAACATTCTATCTTTCAATTGCTCAAGACCCAAGTGAAGGCTAAGAAGCCCCATGGTTGAAGGTAATATGGGTAAGTTTGGAAGCCAGATCAGTTTATTCTAATCCAGAGGTGAATTTTTGTTTGAACGCATGTGTACTTTTGAGGAGTGAAAACATTGATGCAACTCCTAATCCATTTACTGAGTTTAGCTTTGCTAAGGGGCTAGCAAAGGTTAAGCTTGGAGGAGTTTGTTAACGATAGATAACAACCATTATAAACCATCAACATAACATATATAAGGGCATAAATATGATCACCAACAAAGGCCTAGGGGTTTAAACTAACAAATTTCATGAGTTTTGGTGAATCTATATTTTCTGTAGGGTTTATCCAAAAAACCATCAAGGTGGACCTAGTTGTCAGACTTAATTATGATTATCCATGGGATAAACAACTCTAGAAGGTTCTAGAGGACACTAGAGGACACCACACCAAAGCGGAGGGCGACAGGGCGCTAGGTGGGGACGGTCGGTCCCACCCTTAGGCCGGCTGGTCTGGGGCCCACCTGTCAGCCTCCACCTCGCTATGTCCGTTCTCCACCGCCTTAAGGATTGCATATACACCATTTATTCAAGTTGGTTTGATCCGAGGGCTCAGGATTGATGCTCCAACCTATATATACCAGCCCTTGCCACCCCCAGGCATCAAACCCTAAGAAGTCATTTAAGAAGACAGAAACCCTAATCATCCTCAGAGCCCCATTATATTCTTGGGCATAGCTAGTTAGGCTAGGTCTAGAGGGAGGCAAGTAGGTTTCACTTGGATTCCTGATCTTGTCAAGAGCGTGGTTTGGTATAATCTTTGTATCCCTCTATCTTTTATATCTCTCATTACTTTTATATGTTTGCTACAATTGTTATGACATTATTATTCATATCGTTTATGTTCCTAGCTATCATGTTCATTGTCTACTTTGATTATATGCTTAGTATAGTTGGATTATCAACATATTCTTGCATAAGTTCATATAGCGCTCACTTTGGTGTACATGGGGTGAGTGGTAAACATTATGTAAGCGTGGTCCTTATACATTGTTTACCTGCGAATGCACCCTATATTCTGGGTCATGTGGTAGATCACGGATGTGACACTCCCATTGAGTCCTTTGTAGTTGACTCCCTGAATGTCAGACAAGTAGGATCTAGTTATGAAGGAAGACAAGCTTTGTTCTTAATCTTCCTTAGTAATATCCCTTATGTGTAGATATGAAGTTGATCTTAACCATGATTACTATGTGTAATTGCACTAATCAATATATGCTTTGACTTGTAATTAAGAATGACTTAGGAATTATTCCTCTAATATTCTAATTAACCATGCTAATGCCATAGAAAGGAGTACTATGAGTGATCAATGATTAGGTATTATGCACCATTCATATATACATTTACCTCTTGACTTACCCCTATTGTGAGTAGAATATTGGTTATGGTTTACTTCTCCATCAATAGCATAAGTTATCAATACATGTCCTTGCCAAACCTTCCCTGTGGTAAAAATGTAAATAATGATACCTGAAATACTCCTGAGTGAAGTGCTACAATGGTATATTATCTGTGCGCTTGCATATCCCTTTCATTCATATCTATATAATCTTCCTAGCCACATAAAATAATAAAGAGCTACTTAGTATTATTCTAGTAGTAATGCTAAGTAGTACCAACAAGCATCTATGACATCATCACTAGGGATGACAACCTAGTAAAGTAATGTTAAGAGATGTAGACATACATTAGGTGGCTACTAAAACAAGTGACAAGTTAATAAATACCAACAACCACGTGGCTTGGCCCCTCTAGCGCTAACCACGCGGTTTGGGGGAGATGAAGTGATGAACCGCTAGCCTATTTTATTCTTATCGGCTGCTTTGAATTATTTTGTAATGGTAGAGGTGGGTAATTTACATGCAAAATTACGGGGTTCACACGGTTTACATACACGGTTTATGTGGTTCACATGGTTTACACTGTTGGGGCCTCTAATTAGGTAATAGTGAGATTGTAAGATAAGATTCTTTCATTCTGAATTTTGTTGCATTTTCATACATGGTTTACTCGATTCACATGGTTCGGAGGTTGATGATTGACTTCCCCTAGACATTCGACATCCCTACGCCATGAAACCTTCAAGAACAGAGCTATCATAAAATCCCAAGAGGGGTTTTTGGAACTCACCTTGCTCCGCTCCGATCCCTGGCCCCTCCCCAGTGCTTCGCTCTACCGTGACGTCGATCCTTGACCCGAGGATCTATCTTTTGCCACTACCACACGTGTCCTCATTCCATGGGGAAGCTCCTAACGGAGATGGCTGTTGAGATTGCTAGCCGCGTCGCTACGACTACAGCGGATCCCAAGGAAGATCATGGCAGCCTATGGGCAACTTGTTCGTAGATGCGTAGGGTGTGCAGCGATGCCATAGTGGGATGGAGCATACCACTATGGTAGGTGCTGCTTCATGGGACGCAATGTGGGATCTAGAAGCGGTTCTATGACCATGAGTACAACACTAAGCTCATTGCTAGGCTTGCTAGCGTCGGTAACATGGAAGCCTACTTCTATGCTGGGATGCGTGCTGTCTTTGTGGAAGGCCATGGCATGACATGCTTGAGTGCTCTGCCATGGCAGGCCATGATGTTGCTACATTTGTTCTCTCCCTTGTGCTCCATAGGTCTAATAGCAGTGCCGGCAATGACAACATTGCCCAATGGTTGTTGAGGAAGGTTGAAGGTGATGAAGCAGGCCCAGCAGTGAATGTGATGTGGAAGAATGAGAAATGTACACGGCGCCTCCAATAGGCCATGTGGGTGTTGCAGGATTTGGCTAGGTGGACAGCGCCAGGTGAGTCTAGTCCTCTACCTCCTCTAGCCATGCTAGTGCATCACTAGGATGGACATCAGTGTGGAGGTGAAGGCTAGGGTGACCATGCAAGATGGGAAGGTTAGGAGTAGTGGGCTATATTCTGTAGCGAGGAGTGTAGGATCCGCAATGAGTATGATAGGTTCTTCACAAGTATGTGGTAGATTCTACATAGATTAATGTTGATATGTATATATCTTGATGATGGGGATTTGAATGATAAACTCTTCATTCTCCTCAATACAATGATACACAAGTATGATTCCTTTCTAAACTTGTTACATAGTTACCTTCCTTCTCGTATGATGCAGTTTAGATTCCCTTGCACATGTTTCCAATTTCTTAATACAAGTTATTCAAGTCATCTCCACTAATAAACATGAGCAGGAAGGCAACAGTCAAGGTCCATGACATCCACGGCCACCCACGCGGGTCACGGGCAATGGAGCAGGGAAGATGACATGACCATTTGATTCCCTGCACTTTTGCAATCTAACACTAACGCTAATCCATCATATGAAACAGCGACAGGAGATGCAATAATGACAATTTGCAAACACAGCAAACCCATTCGCAAATAAACCAAGGCAAATACTACCACCCTAGCACCATCTCAGTGAGGTGTGTTATCTCACATCTATGTAGCCAAGGAAAATACTATGACATTTAAAAAAGATGGAGTAACAAGCATTGGCATTCAGTTATTAATTGTTTTTAAGGCAAAAACTATATATAAATGACATAGTAACAATCATCACAGCAACTTCATTGATAACTATAGTTACATTCCACAGTTGTACAATAACAAAGACCTATCGAAGACTACTAGGTGTACAATAACAAAGACCTACAAGTACATGTACATCCCATAGTCGAGTCTAGAGACAGGCAGTGCACGCTAATGATGAGGCAGCACCTCACAAAACTTCCACTAGCATCTACACCTCTCATGGTCAAGAGAGAGAGAGCAAGAGGAGCATCTTAGTGAGGTGCTTTACCTTCCCTATTGCACCTCTCACGATCAAGAGAGAGAGCAACAAGAGGAGCATCTTAGTGAGGTGCTTTACCTTCCCTACTGCACCTCTCATGGTCGAGAGAGAGGCATGAAGAGGAGCATCTCAGTGAGGTGCTTTACCTTCTGTAGTGCACCTCTCATGGTCAGGATATAGAGAGGCAAGAAGAGGAGGCATGGAAGAGAAGCATCGTCATCGTCGCTGCTGCTCTAGAGGATGGAGAGGATCGCTAGGGCATTGGACTGATGAACCGATGGTAGTACAAGAAATACAGTAGGGCAGAAATGTGGCAACTGTACATATAGACATATCACCTTCCTAGTGACCCTGTGCATTTCGGATACCAAACCAAGGATACCAAAGTGAATTCAGTACCACTTAGCTTGGCTTGCCCAAATAAGCGAAGCCCCCTTAATCAGCAAAACTTCCACTAGCACCTAGATCGAGCAGCCCTCGCTACGCCTAGATGCTGGTAGTACCCAATCTTGAAGGCCTTCTCCTAATGCCACTACTGCTATAGGAGGAGATCGGAGAAGGAGCACCATGGCGATGAAGAAAATATAGACTGGTTGGCTCAAGATAGCTTTGTCTGTATCTATCTGTATCTAAGGACAAAGGAGTGTGTGGATTGCCAAGAAGCGCATCTAGCCCCAGCTTAAATTGGCCAACCTTGAATATGGAGAAGCCGAGGGGAGGCATAGAGTAATAGTGATGCAACTATGTTGTGGGTAATTAGGAAATGGAGAAATAACTCACGCTGAATTTACTACTGTCAGTACAGCAAACGGTCGTGTATGGCCGGCGGCCATAATGCCTATCCCAGTCAGCTTGACTTTTCATACGATGGAGAAAATACCACTACTAGATCTATTGTTCACCCATCGGTGGTGGAAGTTTGAACTACGATTTCCTCCTTAGGAGGCCTAGCTATCGGTCCAACCAGTAGTTGAAGTATAACACTGTTGCTTCTATCGCTACGGCAGTAAAAGTGGCGATAGTGACAAATCAATCCATAGTAGTGATCTTTGCCTTTCAATATGGATAATTTGTGCCATCAAATTGGGGTGGCTTCTGGTGTTGTTGATTTGAGCCATTTTGACACTGATGGTTGTTAAGCCTCAAATCACAGTGACCACAACTCCGATACCACTTGAAAGGTCCTAAATGGCTAGAGGGGGGGGTGAATAGCCTATAAAAATTTCTATAAAGACACTAGAGCAACTTGTTAGACAACTAAATGGTGAAATGCACCTTCCTCTTGCTCTACTCAAAAGGCAAGCCACCTACCAACAATTCTAGTCAATTATGATTACTAAGCACTCAAAGGCTATGTTGCTACTCTCTACACTAGTTGAGCTAGCTAGGAACTAATTACAACAACAAAGCTAAGCTACACAACTAGCTACATCTACCACAAGCTCTACACAAGATAAATACACAAAGTAATGCAAGAGAGTGGTAGAGGAGATATACCATCATGGCAAGTGATCAATTAATGAATACCAAAGAATACCAAGGAGATAAGGACGACACAATGATTTTTCCTCTGAGGTTCACTTGCATGCCAACAAGTTAGTACCCGTTGTGGTGATTCACTTACTTGGAGGTTCACGTGCTAATAGGCATCACTCGCCTAACCCACAATCGGGTGCCGTACAACCAACACAAGATGAGGATCCACAAGCCACGCGCAATGCACTAGAGTTGCCTTTGGCGCTCCGCTAGGGAAGGCACAAGAACCCCCACGATCACCATAATCAGAGCCAGAGATAATCACCTTCCTTCGCTCAATGATCCTCCAATCACCAGGCCATCTAGGTGGTGGCAAACACCAAGAGTAACAAGATCTCCACCAGCCCAATTTGCTCCAACTAGTGCCACAAGATGCAATATCACTAAGCAATGCACCAGAGGCTCTCCAATCTCACTCAAATGATGAAATCAAGTGTGCAAGTGAGTGGATTGTGTTTGCTCAGCTCCTAAAGGGTGTCCTTAGGTGTGGGAAGATCCAACAGAGTAGCCAAGGTTGGCCACCACCTCTATTTACAAGCCTACCATCAAAACTGGCCATTATACCCCTTGGAGCAAATTCTATGAGGGCACCAGAAATGTCAGTGTGGCAACGGACATGCCCCAGCAGTGCCCCAATGGTCACTTTCCAATGGCTAAAAAACTTGTTGTTGGTCACTGGATAGGGGTGGTGGTGGCACTACCCTAGGGGTGGTGGTGACCAACTAGGCCAACCCCCTGAAACACACCTCTCTAGATAAATAGGGTGGTGCACCATCATAGGGGTGACGGTGACCAGGGCGGTGCCCCTTTGCCTCCAACTTCAACTTCGCCAGCCTTAGGTAAAATATGATGGTGGCACTATGAACCTAGTGGTGGTGCACCATTATGCTAGGGGTAGTGCACACTACCCCTAGAGGTGCCAGCCCCAACAGCTCCTCCT
This sequence comes from Miscanthus floridulus, assembly GCF_019320115.1. Classification (NCBI taxonomy): domain Eukaryota; kingdom Viridiplantae; phylum Streptophyta; class Magnoliopsida; order Poales; family Poaceae; genus Miscanthus; species Miscanthus floridulus. The sequence goes on from NC_089581.1 coordinate 81,785,827, forward strand.
TGGCCGAGGCCAGATGGTCACTGCCCTAGGGTGGGTGGTGCACTAGACAGGGGGTGATGGTGCCCCCAGAGGCAGCATAGTACCTCAACCCCTTCTTTGCCTCCTTTGATTCCTTTCCAAATGTGCCAACACTCCAAGTGTTTCACCATCACATGCGAGTGTGTTAGCATTTTCACAATCTTTTTTCAAAGGTTAATCACTTCTCACCCATTGTGCACTAGGCCTAAATGGAATGCAAGTACTCTAACACCTAGTGGAACTAGATGATCGAGTTGTCCGATAAGAGCTCCACTGTTAATAGTATGACCATCTATCCTAAATGTGATCACACTCTTTATAGTGTCTTGATCACCAAAACAAAATGGCCCTATCAATTATACCTTTGCCTTGAGCCCATTTTGTTTTTCTCTTTCTTCTTTTCCTAAGTCTAAAGCATGATCATCATCATTGCATGTCCATCACCATCACCATCACCATCACCATCACCATGGACTTCATCTTGCTCCACCACTTGGATTGGACCATCCTATCTAGTCACACACTTAGATGCAAGGATTGGTCCAAATCAGTTTCATCAATTATCCAAAACCAAACTAGGGCTTTCATCTATTCATGAAGGAAATCTATGAGTCTGTCTCTCTCTTCCTGGGCGAGTTATGTGCTAATGTGCACACACTTTTTAGGGCGTTAACTTGGATAGAGGTGCTTTCTGCGTATCCTCCCTCAGCTTCTACCCTAGGACTGATAATATTTTCATTGCTTGTTTCATTGGTATCTAGGTCTTTTCATGACTTCATTTATGAGGCTATAACCTAGGTATGGGTTTGCCTTCTATTTTCCTAGGAGGCAATCTGATCTCTGTGCACTTTGATTATGCCAAAAGGAGAGTGCATCTTCAGGCACAAATAGCTTTGTTTTATCACTACTTTGAACTTGTTTAAGAAACATCTACCTAAGATGGCTGGTGTATGGGTAGTCCATGTTGACAATGTCAAATGTTATCATCTCGGTGCGGACCCTTTCGTACCTCCATGAAAGATACAGGTATAGCTTTCTTTCCCAATGCATCTATGTTCTTTCCCCTAAAACCATACAATGAGCTTCTAGTAGGTTCAAGTGTGCGCCTGTCGAGGTTCATCAACTCGAATGGTTTGATGAATAGAATGTCTAAAGAGCTTCTATTATCTATGAGGATGTTGTGAAGGGTATATCCGGCTACGTTTGCCATAGCTACAAAAGCATCATAATGTTGGTAATCTCGCACTTGGAAGTCATTTTCAGTGAATGTTATTTGTACCATGGACCATGCCGGCCTATTGACAAGTAGCCTAGGCAAAACAGTGTGAACCCTTCTTTCATATTACCTTATGGCTCTCTTGCTTTTGTGCTTCTGATTTGAGCCAGCTATGATGGCAAATATATGACCCTAAGATGGGAGGTTATTGTTTACAACTTGGTGTTCATATGTGTTTTCCTATTTGGTCTGATGAGGCTAGCTAGACTACTGTTACTCAGGTTGAGCAGGCAAAGATATGACTGTAGACTAAGTCGGGTGCTGTGCAAAATGCTGATACACTAGATATGCTGGTTGTTGCCAAACATATGGGGATTGCACATATCCTTGCGAATAGCTAGGGTGTTGATATGCATTATTATTCAAAGACATATATGGGTGGTTGAGGGCTTGACTTGGCGCACCTTGATGATTTGCATTGTGAAAGATGTGTCATCTTTATCTTTGAGTTCTCTCACCATCTTGCTGTACTTATAGTCTTTAGTAACGTGGCCTGCATTTTCACCACAAATAAAACAATACGGTGGCCTTTGACCTCTGCCCCTTCCTTTGCCATCTTGCCCACCTCAGGTGTCAGATTGTTTTGCTTCGGTAATAACTTGCAACATGATCGCATAGATGTAATCAGATGGTAGCACATGAGACTGAGATTTATACTGGTTTGGGGCATGGTAGCACACTAAATCCTACTCCAGTGGTGTGGCTGCTCTTATATTTGTATACTTAATTACATGGGTTGTTGCTCCTAGCTACATAGTAGATTGGAATGGTGGAAGATGGATCCTAAGCCTAAGGTCCCTACCCTCCTTTATATAGGTGAAGGGGGTAGGGTTACAGAGAGGGCGATCGGGCTAACAAATTGGTTTCCTAGTTTGTTACAAGATATGCACAACAGAATGATCCTTGCTATCGTCTAGATACGCCTGTCTTGGTTTGCCTTGATCTCCATGTTGGTCAATCACATCAGTCCTTGCGAGCCTCTTCCTTGGCGGCTGCTAGGCCAATAGCCTGGTGACAGTCACATATATGGGTAGTGTAGGAACCCCTAGCCCATATATCTAATAGTAGCACTACTACAGATTAATTTATCATTGTTGCCACTTTCACTGTTGTAGCGATAGAAGCGACAGTGTTATACTTCCACCGCCGGTTGGACCGATAGCGAGGCCTCCTGAGGAAGGAAATCAGCAGTTGAAACTTCTACCACTGATGGGTTAACAATAGATGTGGCTATGGTATTTTCTTGGTTGCATGAAAAGCTGAGCTGACTGAGATAGGCGTTATGGCCGCCGGCCCTACATGACTGTTTGGTGCATCGATGGTAGTAAATTTAGCGTAAGTTATTTCCCGATTTGCCAACTACCCACAACATAGTTGCATCATCATTTTACTTCCACTTCTCCATCTTCAAGGTTGGCGCATTGTTCGTCTCTCACAATTTGTGTGACCATTGCATAACTCACATCGTGTTGATGCCAGATCCAAAGGCAAGGGTAATGCTTTCGCACTTCACTGATGGATCTTTATTAGATTATTTTCCTCTTTAGTGATCTCATTACTAAGAAAGCTCTCATCCTACTGCACATTGACGATTGTAGGCCCTTCAAAATGGGGGCACCCCCCAACAATAGGAACTCACTAGCCAGCCTCATAGAGGATGTTGTTCTAGAGATCCTCCGCCTGCCTCCTCTCTCGCTCCTTGTTTTGCTGCAAATGTGTTTGTTGGTCCTGGAATGCCTGTTGGTATTTCTTAACGTGAACAGAAATAATCCACAAGCGCATGGAAGTACCATTGTAGCACTTCACCCTAGAAGTATTCAGGGCATCAATTTTCCATAGAGAATGGAGGTACTCTTCTAGCTAATTCATCCAAGGACAATACAAAGGGTAGAGTCAGTAGAGGTAAAGATGGATTCCTATGATTTTAGGGTCTATGGATAGATAAAACTCTACTATTACTTGCTCACTTCGGGCACCTAGATCACACCTGGTCTACCAAGAGAGGCCTGGCCTATAGCCTATGTCGAACCTGAACATGGGGGAGTACGAGGGATGGACAGGGCTAGTCACCACCTATCTCCTACCCCTCAACCATGGGGACCAAGGTAAACATAGATAGATTCCTAGCCTAGACATCATGTCTACGCTATTCGACTATTACTCTAGCTTGCATGCAAGGGTTTTCCATCTCTATCAGGGCCCTTCTACTAGAGCAACCTGCCACAAGGACAGGACAACGAACCCACAAACAAGTAAAAGTATAGCTTAACTAATCAAAGACTTTATAACCAAAAGAACTACAAACACTCACTTTAGCAGGCAAACCCTGTTGAAGTAAAGATGCTCATCGAGGTATAAGTTGGGGAGACACCGACAAGCCAGGCGCTTCCCCAAGCTCTCCCTCACATCTCTCCCTTACTACTCTACTAGCTATCTAGGGCCTAAGCCCTTGTAGTGTTGCTCAAAAGTAGAGAAGCTCTTTGCCTTGTTGTGTTGTGTTGTAGAGGTGGGGTTGCCCTCTATTTATACAAGAGCAAGGCGGTGCTTCTATCTATCTTTGGCATGAAAGCATGGGATGCACCACCTTAGCATGGGAGCATACCACTACTAGAGCATGGCATGGCTGAGTAGCGCCGATAGGGGGTCGCCCGCCCCTAGGGGTCAGCCACCCCTTAACCATGGCCACTCGTGACTGCCTTCACCTGGCAAGCCATGGGCTAGACATGGATCCCTGCTCAGTAGTGTTTTGCCCAGTTTGCACTAAGTTGATGGGCGTCTCCCTTGTTCCTTTGCACAAATCAACATTGAAAATCGCGTTTCGGTGAATTATTCTATGTATTTGTGTTTGTGACCTGCAAAATAACTGTTCACCAAATACATGTGGAACTTGGTTAGTAGTAAATGCATATGTGATCAAGATTGCTTATTTCTCCTCTTTTTGTGTCTTAATTAGCGATCAGAATTTGATTGGTAATGACTGCCAACACCGCCTCATCTCCAACAACTGTAAGGTGCTACCCCTAGACTAGTGGCTGGCTTCTTCTACGACTGGCAAGAAAGGTGAGTGAAACTTCACCCGCGTTCACCAGGTGAACTGCCCTGACTTGTCCTTCTTGCCCTTACCCCATTGACAAAGTAGCTGTCTTAGATTGACTACAATGGTCTCATCCTATGCTTGTGCATTGAGGCTATTGGATCCTGCTATGTCGTCTACAATCTGGCAACCAAGAATTTATGGGTACTGCCGCCTAGCATCCGATGCTATTAGTACAGACTCGATTGGGGTTCAATCCAATAGCCTTCTCGCACTTCCATGTGATTGAATTTGTGGAGGAGGAGGACGCTGAGTGCCTAGGTGTGGATATCTACTCATCTCAAATAGTAGCATGGATCTATAAGGAATCTAAATGGGGCCAGGACATTGATGATGTGATATGTTCAAGATCAGCAAGTGTGTTTCTTAACGGTTGTCTGCACATTATGGGGTATTCTCTGATACTTAATTTGGATATGGAGGGAAAGACATGGAGGAAAATTCCTAGGCCTCATGGTACTCTACCCTCCATCCATCAAGCTCAGGGTCACTTGTGTGCATGTAATGTTGGTGGTGTTGGTGGTCACAATAAGTCCTAGCTTTCAGTCTAGATCCTTGAAGACTATGCTACTAATAAATGAACATTGAAGCATACTGTCAGCACACTGAAGGTGTTTGGAAAGACTAATACTCAATTTGATTATGTGGATTATGATTTGGACTACACAGCGATTATAGTTCACCCAGAATGGAATTGGATTTTCTTTGTTGGGGAAAAAGAACAATCATCGCGTATGACATGGACTGAAGAAAAGTAAATGTCATCCCTACCAGTGTCGACCGTAGCTATGGTAGACATAAAGTCCTATCATGATTCATGAGAAGACCTTACTTTCTTCCTTATGTTCCCTTGTTCTTGTTCTTGGAGTCAATAGCGGAGTAGTGAATAATGCTCCATTTGATGTATCTCTGTGTCACGACATGTTCAAATGGACCAATGTTGTTTGATTGTCTATGGCCATGTTAATTTCATCTAGGATGGATGTTGTCATTATTGTAGCTAAACTAGTGTGCCATCTTTGTTGTGTTTGCAAATTGGTTTATTTCTCTGGCGCAAACAATACGTTATGGTGGTGTTACAGCTCCTGTTGTGGTGTCATACTGGTGATTAAGTGTTAGTGTGACATCGCCCTACCCTGAGAAGGAGGAAGGTCTACATGACAATGAAGAAGGAAGACGTACTATAGTAGTAGAATACTTATATTGATTTCTAATATTGTTATGGGTACATGGGGAATGCTGATGAGGGCACTCCTAAAATACTACAAAAAATGACACCTCAAAAGCACTACAATGCACCCATGTTATAGATACTGCGTCACTGAGTATTATTATAGATAATGAAGAAAATGTGGTAGGGAATCAAATGGTCTGCTCCATCTTCCCTGCTCCATCGCTCGTGTGACTCACGTGGGTGGCCATGGATGTCACAGACCTTGACTGTTGCCTTCCCCACTCGTGTCAGTATCATATGTTGAGTACATGTCATCATTAAGTCTAGTTTTTGATGAGGATGAAATGTGGTAGGGAATCAAATGTGCTAAGGAATCTGAACCATATCGTGTTCACCGCTCTAGTCACACGTGACTCATGTGGGTGGCCACGGGGTGTCATGGACCTTGACTATTGCCTTCCTTTCACGTGTCTTGAGGTGGGGCTATTTAAGCCAAGGTAAGGTGAGCCTATCTGCCAAACTCCAATTCTTATTCCTCCCTTAGCATCAGAAAAACTAGAGAAAACCTTGAGTTACACATAGTCTCCCATCACCATGGCCTCCCTCATCCTGCATCAACTCTAGCACCACTAGGAGAAGGCCTTCAAGATCAGCTTCCGCCAACACCTATGCATGGCTATATGTCCACTCGTTTCCTTGGTGTTAGTGGAAGTTTTGCAAAGATAGGGAAGAAAGCATGCTTCCATGGAGCTTTGCCGTGATGATGATGTGAACTTCATCCACATCATAGATGCAGATGCGACGGTGCAACAAGGGAGCACTTTGAAGATGTGACAGTGCAAGGGAATGCTTGTTTTCCTTCCTTCTCAAGCTTTCCACAGCAACCCTTTCCTATGGGGGGATGCAAGTGGAAGCATTAATTGCGAGGTGGGTGTTGCATCGACTCTCTTCATCATAGCAGCCTACGACTACAACTCTATTGTTTCAAACTCTGCTGCATGCCCCTTCTTGGGTGATGTTAGTGGAAGTTTTGCGATGTCATAGTCGAGTATAGGTTGTTTTTGGTACTCAATTGGTCTTTGTTATTGTACACCCAGTAGTCTTGGATACATCTGTGTTATTGTATACCTTTCGATTGTAACCTACTAGACTTATGAATAAAGATTTACTTTTTTAACAAAAATGTTGCCTCATGTGGTTGTGGTACTTTTAACTATATATCATTTCATTTTTTAACATTTGCATTTTTAGACATATTATTTCATTGTAATTTTCTTCAGTCCAACTTCCAATGCCATACTAGGGAGAAGCGTGCTATAATAGAACCGTCCAATTTATAAGAGCAAAAGTACAATAGCAATTGCCGAAGCAATCAAACCATCATAATTGAGCCCATATAAACCAGGTAGTACTGGTGAAATCATGAGGGATCTCAAACAAACCAACATACAAACCAAGATCGTACATGATTCAACACTAACCAGTCACATGTTACATCACAAGTTCACAAATACTTCACAAGTTTCTCACATACATCAGGAGTTCACATAGTTATTATAAACCAAGTTTAAATAGTGGAAGGCAAAGTAGTTTAACATCAACATCACAGTTAGTTTCAAATACATGCTAGTACCACATGTCATTTTTAGCAAAAGCATAACAGAGGGGATAACTCAGGAGTACCATGCCCCATGGTTTAGTCCTCATCCATGGTAGGATGAAGGCAGTTCTTACAGTACCCATGGTACATCATGTCATCTACAATAATAGGGAATAAACCCTAAGCACGAGAATGTACTTAGCTAGACTTACCCATCATAAACCAGAAATAATATGACACCAAGGAGTATGCAAGGCTTTATCGGTGGAGTTAGCTTGACAACATTTTGCATACAAGCTTAAGTTACATAACTTGGAGATTTAATATCTCTCGAATCAATTTGAATACCTATTCAATTAAGCATCTCTAGATAAGCACCTATACTAGAGCAATCACTTGATTAAGCTAACAAGCATTAGCAACCATATCCGATATAAGAATAATTTGAGCATCATCATAACCATCAAGTTTCCATTAAGTTACTCTACGTTGCCGCTGCTCAGTCAAGTTCTCACTATACGGGAGAGATGGCAATTCGAATCGATTCCTACCTAGCTGGGGAATTATTCCTAACACAAACCTATACTTCCCTGTCGGGGTCACATTGGGTCACCTTTGGTACAACTTAGGAACCAACTTCGTGGGTCTGATCAGCACCGCACCCTCAGAGATTCTACCAATCTGGCAAGAAGATTAGGACTCGAACCTACCCTTGGACTCACGCCATTGGCTCTTCGCACATCCTTACTGCCTCTAGTGAGCGCACTTTCACTTACTGGGGGCTAGCCTGAATTGAGCTACTCAGCATCATGGTTGGAACGACTTATCTGGACAGCTAAGCGCTAGGCATGCGTTCAACATGACATGAGGATGTACAATGAATTGGCCCTTAACCAACACAGACGAAGATAAATAGGCACCAAGACCTCCCTATCTTGTGCTTCTCTATCACAATCTCATCCGGTCTCCTTTTTATTCATCAACACATGGTTATTTCCACGATAACAATTATATCCAACCGTGATCAGTTATCTACCTATATGTTTTGGGTGATAGGAAATCACCTGACTTCTACCGAACTAAGCAAGGCTAAGCATATATTCGATCTAGGACCTACAAAGGATTCAAGATATATTTATCTGGACAAGGTAGTTCTATGAATCAAGTGGTTCCAATCAACTCCTATAACCTAATGCATCAAACATAAGGGACGCAAGTGACATTTATAAAAACATAGGAGGCTTATAATGCTCTAGGGCTTGCCTTTCAAAATGAGGAAGGTTGGTGGTTAAGACACTCAAGGAGATCTTCCATGTTGACTCCTCCTTCCACCTTAAACTTCCTGCTCCTAGGCTGCCTGCTGCTCCTCCTGATGCTCGGGTTTGAACTCGAGAAGCGTCACTCCTTCAGGGGAACCTATTGCATGCATATGCACAAATGAGTATCATGAATGTATAAGAGATGAGATGATAAATTGCATATGCCTGATCATGGTTATCCGCAAGGTGTATGATAAGTTTAACATTCATTGGCAAGGTAGATGTAAAACTTTCTTCTAATTGATCTTAACTGAGTAGGTGCATATCTCTTCTATAACACAAGAAACATACACTCACCAAGTTCTAGTAACCTAATGTAAAGTTGTTCATCATCAGTAAGAGGCCAAGAACCTACAACTAACAACTAATCTCAATTAGCCTAAGCATCTACACAAGCATCACATAAGACAAACAACTATAATTGACTTAGTCATTTCCTGCTGTAAACAGCAGCTAATTATTTTGGTTATATCCAAAGTTGTACTCAACCAAATACTATGATCTAGGACTTTATAGAAAGCTTATTAAACTTCCTACAACTTTATTATAGTCATCTCAAGATGATTCAATGGTTATCAAGGTCAAACAAAGTAATTTTCTAGATCTATCCAGAAATTCCAGAGAATAAGCATTTCTGGAGACCAACTTCTAACTTCTAGAACTCTCAAACCATTTAGCCTATGTCCATGAAAATTTGACACCAGCAAGATAAGTAAGTTATCTACAACTTTGTTATTGACAATATTCACAGCAAACATCATCTTACCCATGCAATTTACTTAACCATCGAAACTGTCCCAAACGTCACTAAAATTGAATTATAGAGCAATTAATATTTTAGTGTATACAAGCAATCAAATTGGGGCACAACTAATGGTACCAACTAGTTCATAGGAATCATACACACTCTAGAAAACATGATGGTCAAGCTCAAATAATTTCTTTAAATGCATTTATTAATTTATTTGGACACCAAGGTGAAATAAGGAAAATATATCAAAATGCACCATAAATTCTGAGAAAATTACAGTAGCCTACTTACATCCCCAAAGGTCTACTGTACAAATTTATGCCATATGGATAAGTATAACCATCTCTACAAATATGACAAGTTCGCATTGGCTTATTTTAGCAAAAATAGTTTAGCCTAGTGAAAAGTGTCAAACAATAGATTTCATATTTTTCTTATATGCATCCTAGTACCATAACACTGTAAAAATTTGCATGATCATTAGTTATGTATTTTTACCTCATTTATTTCCACTATAAACTAGCAATTATTTAAGATTAAATAAGAAGACCATATTCCAAGCATGCTTACTATAGGTTTAGTATTTTTATTAGCTCGATAATGTCAACACAAGATTAGCAAAATTTGAATCACAATTTTATCACTTTCCTAGCTCAAGTTATGCATTTTACAAGATTGAAAACATTTAAAAAGCATTTATCTAGCTCCATTTTATTCTCCTAGAAATATACTAGAAATAGTGTATTTCATATTTTTATCAATTATACACTTTATGAGGAATCCAACAAAATCTGGTTCACTAAAATTGGACACTCCTAGCTTGAGATATGAATTGTTGAAACATACATTCAAATCTAGAAAATAAATCAGAAAATCAAAACACACACAGGCTCACAGCTGGGGCCCGATGGTCAGTGACACCAAAGCAGGGGAGGTGCTCTAGCCAGCCCAATCTCACCGGCGGTTAGATCACCAATGACGATGGTGACACCAATGTGTTCCCCTCCTCAATCCGTGTCGGTTGGTGGTGAAGTCGTGACCTAGGTTTCATCGGAGATAGCTCACCGGCGGCAATGGAGGACGGCGGAGGTAGTGCATGGTATGCTAGTGTTCTTCGGCCATCAAGTGCTCCGATGAGGTGTGCTATGTCTTCATGGAATCCTAGCGAAGCTATCTAGGGTGGTTAGGGTTTCGGTGAGGTGGCGGTGAGCTCTAATCGCGTGCATGTCCACGCGGCGACGCACGGAGCACGACGGTGCTCCCACTGTTCTGGCTAGACAACGGTGAGAGGTGGGTCTCTGTCATGCCACCAGCTAGGTCTAGGGTTACTCCACCTAAGGCATGCAAGAGAGGATGGAGGTGATGGGCCAGCTCAGCAACGGTGAGCTTGAGTACCATGGTGGCCATGGCGGCCACGTGCAGAGCCACGACGCGTTCTGGCGCAACCAGGCGGTAGCGTCTAAATGGATGATGGATTTTGATGCTTGGACCTATGGTGAAGACCAGACAAGGGAAGAGAGAGAGCGAGGTGCATGTGTTGTGGCTGGCCATGGTGAGCCAAGAGCGTGGCGGTCCTCCGGTGATGGTGCGGTGGCAGGAAGGCGAAATAGGGCCTTACCAAGGCAGCGACGTGAGGTAGTAGTGGTTCGAGGAGGTAGAGGTGGAGTTGGCGGAACTATTGGCATGAGGAATCGAGTGGTGGAGCTATTGGCATGAGGAATCGAGTGGTGGAGCTACGATGGTGGCGAGCGAGCATGGTAGAGCGACGGCGATGGTGTGGCGGCGATGGTGCTCCGCTTTGCTCTGGCATGGGTGAGAGAGAGCAGGGGTGCGAGAAGCGAAATAGGGCGAGCAGCGAGAGGCGCCCGCCTTTTCTCCCCACGCCTAGCCTGACCAGCTGGGCCGGTGCAGGCGTATGGCTGCCACACGGCGCACGCTTGGCCTACCCCTGGTCGGCCACGGACTGGCGTCGGCGTCTGCGGCCATCAGGCCCGAAAATCAGTGACTGACAGCTCAAGTTCATCCACCTCTATCTCCTAATCCATGGTGAGTTAGCAAAAACTCCATTACTAAAAGTAGTAGAGCTACATGTAAACTCCAACTTTGCTTTAGGGAGTAACATCTAATTCACCATAGTTTGTGAGTTGCCATGCTCCAAAGTAGGTCACTAGAAACTAAAATTACACTTAACACTTGTGGACTGTTTCTAAGTGTGGCAACCACATTTCTAGGCTACTTGTGGACTGTTTTAGAGCATGTTAGGAGCTGAATCAATCCATGACCCAAAAATAAAAGTTGTTACTCTAGTCAAGTACTACAACTTTGCTTGAGGGTGCATAGCCATGCAAAATCTCTAGTTATAGTTCAACTTAGGTCAAACATGCAACTTGAAAATGGTAGATTACACTATAACCATGACTTAGAGGCCAATTTGGTCCAAGTCATGAATACCAAAGTTGTTCCATGTGACATTCTAAGCATGTTTAAGGTACTCCTAGGGTCCCACAAGCATTTTATACATTGGTCACTTGTAAACCCTAGCATATGTAAAGCATTTAGTGAAAAACACATGTGATATAAGCAATCATAGAGATAAATTTTGAGATGCTCATGCTCATGAATGATCAATGAGGCTCATGTAATGCCAATGCCAAATGCATGCTTAACACCTAGGGTGTTACACATGCTCCACTAAGATCATGGGAGACGTGGCCTCACCTTAACTCCTTCTCTCGCTCGGTGCAATCATAGGGAAATCTAACAGACGCCTAGCTCGCCTATATATCCTTCAATACAAGCAGGGTTAGCAAGTACAATTCCTTTCTAAACTCATTACACTTACCACCCACACACCCCATCTTCTAAATCTCAACCAATGGCGGAGTGGCAGAAGCACCTAAGGGAAGACTAGCTAGAGGAGAGGGTGTTCGGAGGTTGTGGTAGAACCTCATAAGAAATTGGGCCCATGTGCACCTATCATTGTCTTAATAGACCTCAGATAGCATACATGAGTTCCCAACAACTCGTGCTGCTGCCAAATCCAAAGGCAGGGTAATGCTTTCACACTTCACTGATGGATCTTTGATAGATTATTTTCCTCTTTAGTGATCTCATTACTAAGAAAGCTCTCATCCTACTACACATTGACGATTGTAGGCCCTTCGAAATGGAGGCGCCCCCCAACAATAGGAACTCACTAGCCAGCCTCATAGAGGATGTTGTTCTAGAGATCCTCCGCCGCCTCATCTCTCACTCCTTGTTTTGCTGCAAATGTGTTTGTCGGTCCTGGAATGGCCTGTTGGTATTTCTTAACGTGAACAGAAATAATCCACAAGCGCATGAAAGTACCGTTGTAGCACTTCACCTAGAAGTATTTAGGGCATCGTATTTTGCATAGAGAATGGAGGTACTCTTCTAGCTAATTCATCCAAGGACAATACAAAGGGTAGAGTCGGTAGAGGTAAAGATGGATTCCTATGATTTTAGGGTCTATGGATAGATAAAATCTACTATTACTTGCTCACTTCGGGCACTAGATCACACCTGGTCTACCAAGCAAGGCTGGCCTATAGCCTATGTCGAACCTGAACATGGGGGAGTACGAGGGATGGACAGGGCTATCACCACCTATCGCCTACCCCTCAACCATGGGGACCAAGGTAAACAAAGATAGATTCCTAGCCTAGACATCATGTCTACGCTATCGACTATTACTCTAGCTTGCATGCAAGGGTTTTCCGTCTCTATCAGGGCCCTTCTACTAGAGCAACCGCCACAAGGATGGACAACGAACCCACAAACAAGTAAAAGTATAGCTTAACTAATCAAAGACTTTATAACCAAAAGAACTACAAACACTCACTTTAGCAGGCAAACCCATTGAAGTAAAGATGCTCGTCGAGGTATAAGTTGGGGGAGACACCGACAAGCCAGGCGCTTCCCCAAGCTCTCCCTCACATCTCTCCCTTACTACTCTACTAGCTATCTAGGGCCTAAGCCCTTGTAGTGTTGCTCAAAAGTAGAGAAGCTCTTTGCCTTGTTGTGTTGTGTTGTAGAGGTGGGGTTGCCCTCTATTTATACAAGAGCAAGGCGGTGCTTCTATCTATCTTTGGCATGAAAGCATGGGATACACCACCTCAGCATGGGAGCATACCACCGCTAGAGCAAGGCATGGCTGAGTAGCGCACTGGTAGGGGGTCACCCGCCCCTAGGGGTCAGCCACCCCTTAACCATGGCCACTCGTGACTGCCTTCGCCTGGCAAGCCATGGGCTAGACATGGATCCCTGCTCAGTAGTGTTTTGCCCTAGTTTGACACTAAGTTGATGGGCGTCTCCCTTGTTCCTTTGCACAAATCAACATCGAAAATCACGCTTTCGGTGAATTATTCCATGTATTTGTGTTTGTGACCTGCAAAATAACGTTCACCAAATACATGTGGAACTTGGTTAGTAGTAAATGCATATGTGATCAAGATTGCTTATTTCTCCTCTTTTTGTGTCTTAATTAGCTAGTCAGAATTTGATTGGTAATGACTGCCAACACCGCCTCATCTCCAACAACTGTAAGGTGCTACCCTAGACTATGGCTGGCTTCTTCTACGACTGGCAAGAAAGGTGAGTGAAACTTCACCCGCGTACCAGGTGAATGCCCTGACTTGTCCTTCTTGCCTACCCCATTGACAAAGTAGCTGTCTTAGATTACTACAATGGTCTCATCCTATGCTTGTGCATTGAGGCTATTGGATCCTGCTATGTCGTCTACAATCTTGGCAACCAAGAATTTATGGGTACTGCCGCCTAGCATCGATGCTATTAGTTAGACTCGATTGGGGTTCAATCCAATAGCCTTCTCGCACTTCCATGTGATTGAATTTGTGGAGGAGGAGGACGCTGAGTGCCTAGGTGTGGATATCTACTCATCTCAAATAGTAGCATGGATCTATAAGGAATCTGAATGGGGCTAGGACATTGATGATGTGATATGTTCAAGATCAGCAAGTGTGTTTCTTAACGGTTGTCTGCACATTATGGGGTATTCTCTGATACTTAATTTGGATATAGAGGGAAAGACATGGAGGAAAATTCCTAGGCCTCATGATACTCTACCCTCCATCCATCAAGCTTAGGGTCACTTGTGTGCATGTAATGTTGGTGGTAGTATAGATCCTTGAAGACTATGCTACTAATAAATGAACATTGAAGCATACTGTTAGCACACTGAAGGTGTTTCAAAAGACTAATACTCAATTTGTTATGTGGATTATGATTTGGACTACACAGCGATTATAGTTCACCTAGAATGAATTTGATTTTCTTTGTTGGGGCAAAAAGAACAATCATCGCGTATGACATGGACCAAAGAAAAGTAAATGTCATCCCTACCAGTGTCGACCGTAAGCTATGGTAGACATAAAGTCCTATCATGATTCATGAGAAGACCTTACTTTCTTCCTTATGTTCCCTTGTTCTTGTTCTTGGAGTCAATAGCGGAGTAGTGAATAATGCTCCATTTGATGTATCTCTGTGTCACTGACATGTTCAAATGGACCAATGTTGTTTGATTGTCTATGGCCATGTTAATTTCACCTAGGATGGATGTTGTCATTATTGTAGCTAAACTAGTGTGCCATCTTTGTTGTGTTTGCAAATTGGTTTATTTCTCTGGCGCAAACAATACGTTATGGTGGTGTTACAGCTCCTGTTGCTGGTGTCATACGGTGATTAAGTGTTAGTGTGACATCGCCCTACCCTGAGAGAGGAAGGTCTACATGACAATGAAGAAGGAAGATGCACTATAGTAGTAGAATACTTATATTGATTTCTAATATTGTTATGGGTACATGGGGAATGCTGATGAGGGCACTCTAAAATACTACAAAAAATGACACCTCAAAAGCACTACAATGCACCCATGTTATAGATATGCCTCACTGAGTATTATTATAGATAAGGAAGAAAATGTGGTAGGGAATCAAATGGTCTTCTCCATCTTCCCTGCTCCATCGCTCGTGTGACTCACGTGGGTGGCCATGGATGTCACAGTCCTTAACTGTTGCCTTCCCCACTCGTGTCATATCATACATTGAGTACATGTCATCATTAAGTCTAGTTTTTGATGAGGATGAAATGTGGTAGGGAATCAAATGTGCTAAGGAATCTGAACCATATCGTGTTCACCGCTCTAGTCACACGTGACTCATGTGGGTGGCCGTGGGTGTCATGGACCTTGACTATTGCCTTCCTTTCACGTGTCTTGAGGTGGGGCTATTTAAGCCAAGGTAAGGTGAGCCTATCTGCCAAACTCCAATTCTTATTCCTCCCTTAGCATCAGAAAAACTAGAGAAAACCTTGAGTTACACATAGTCTCCCATCACCATGGCCTCCCTCATCCAGCATCAACTCCAGCGCCACTAGGAGAAGGCCTTCAAGATCAGCTTCTGCCAACACCTATGCATGGCTATATGTCCACTCGTTTCCTCGGTGTTAGTGGAAGTTTTGCAAAGATAGGGAAGAAAGCATGCTTCCATGGAGCTTTGCCATGATGCTGATGTGAACTTCATCCACATCATAGATGCAGATGCGATAGTGCAACAAGGGAGCACTTTGAAGATGTGACAGTGCAAGGGAACACTTGTTTTCCTTCCTTCTCAAGCTTTCCACAGCAACCCTTTCCTATAGGGGGATGCAAGTGGAAGCATTAATTGCGAGGTGGGTGTTGCATCGACTCTCTTCATCATAGCAGCCTACGACTACAACTTTGTTATTTCAAACTCTGCTGCATGCCCCTTCTTGGGTGATGTTAGTGGATGTTTTGCGATGTCACAGTCGAGTATAGGTTGTTTTTGGTACTCGATTGGTCTTTGTTATTGTACACCCAATAGTCTTGGATACATCTGTGTTATTGTATACCTTTCGATTGTAACCTACTAGACTTATGAATAAAGATTTACTTTTTTAACAAAAATGTTGCCTCATGTGGTTGTGGTACTTTTAACTATATATCATTTTATTTTTTAACATTTGCATTTTTAGACATATTATTTCATTGTAATTTTCTCCATCCAACTTCCAATGCCGTACTAGGAGAAGCGTGCTGTAACAGAACCGTCCAATTTATAAGAGCAAAAGTACAATAGCAATTGCCGAAGCGATCAAACCATCATAATTGAGCCCATATAAACCCGGTAGACTGGTGAAATCACGAGGGATCTCAAACAAACCAACATACAAACCAAGATCATACATGATTCAACACAACCAGTCACATGTTACATCACAGTTCACAAATACTTCACAAGTTTCTCACATACATCAGAGTTCACATAGTTATTATAAACCAAGTTTAAATAGTGGAAGCAAAGTAGTTTAACATCAACATCACACTTAGTTTAAATACATGCTAGTACTATGGTCATTTTTAGCAAAAGCAGAACAGAGGGGATAACTCAGGAGTACCATGCCCCATGGTTTAGTCCTCATCCATGGTAGGATGAAGGCAGTTCTTACAGTACCCATGGTACATCATGTCATCTACAATAATAGGGAATAAATCCTGAGTACAAGAATGTACTTAGCTAGACTTACCCATCATAGACCATAAATAATATGACACCAAGGAGTATGTAAGGCTTTATCGGTGGAGTTAGCTTGACAACATTTTGCATACAAGCTTAAGTTACATAACTTGGAGATTTAATATCTCTAGAATTAATTTGAATACCTATTAAATTAAGCATCTCTAGATAAGCACCTATACTAGAGCAATCACTTGATTAAGCTAACAAGCATTAGCAACCATATCCGGTATAAGAATAATTTGAGCATCATCATAACCATCAAGTTTCCATTAAGTTACTCTATGTTGCCGCTGCTCAGTCAAGTTCTCACTATCCGGTAGAGATGGCGATTTGAATCGATTCCTACCTAGCTGGGGAATTATTCCTAACACAAACCTATACTTCCCTATCGGGGTCACATTGGGTCACCTTTGGTACAACCCAGGAACCAACTTTGTGGGTCTGATTAGCGCCGCACCCTCAGAGATTCTACCAATCTGGCAGGAAGATCAGGACTCGAACCTGCCCTTGGACTCACGCCATTGGCTCTTAGCACATCCTTACTGCCTCTAGTTTGTGCACTTTACTTACCGGGGGCCAGCCTAAATTGAGCTACTCAGCATCACGGTCGGAATGACTTATCCGGCCAGCTAAGCGCTAGGTGTGCATTCAACATGACATGAGGATGTACAATGAATCAGCCCTTAACCGACATAGACAGAGATAAATAGGCACCAAGACCTCCCTATCTTGTGCTTCTCTATCACAATCTCATCCGGTCTCCTTTTTATTCATCAACACATGGTTATTTCCATGATAGCAATTGTAGCCAACCGTGATCAGTTATCTACCTATATGTTTTGGGTGATAGGAAATCACCTGACTTCTACTGGACTAAGCAAGGCTAAGCATATATTCGATCTAGGATGCTACAAAGGATTCAAGATATATTTATCTAGACAAGGTAGTTCTATGAATCAAGTAGTTCCAATCAACTCCTATAACCTAATGCATCAAACATAAGGGACACAAGTGACATTTATAAAAACATAGGAGGCTTATAATGCTCTAGGGCTTGCCTTTCAAAAATGATGAAGGTTGGTGGTCAAGACACTCAAGGAATCTTCCATGTTGACTCCTCCTTCCACCTGAACTTCCTGCTCCTAGGCTGCCTGCTGCTCCTCCTGATGCTCGGGTTCGAACTCGAGAAGCGTCACTCCTTCAGGGGAACCTACTACATGCATATGCACAAATGAGTATCATGAATGTATAAGAGATGAGATGATAAATTGCATATGCCTAATCATGGTTATCCACAAGGTGTATGATAAGTTTAACATTCGTTGGCAAGGTAGATGTAAAACTTTCTTCTAATTGATCTTTACTGAGTAGGTGCATATCTCTTCTATAATACAAGAAACATACACTCACCAAGTTCTAGTAACCTAATGTAAAGTTGTTCATCATCAGTAAGAGGCCGAGAACCTATAGCTAACAACTAATCTCAATTAGCCTAAGCATCTACACAAGCATCACATAAGATAAACAACTACAATTGACTTAGTCATTTCCTGCTGTAAACAGTAGCTAATTATTTTGGTTATATCCAAAGTTGTACTCAAACAAATACTATGATCTTGGACTTTCTAGAAAGCTTATTAAACTGCCTACAACTTTATTATAGTCATCTCAAGATGATTCAATGGTTATCAAGGTCAAACAAAGTAATTTTCTAGATCTATCCAGAAATTCTAGAGAACAAGCATTTCTGAAGACCAACTTCTAACTACTAGAACTCTCAAACCATTTATCCTATTGCCATGAAAATTTGACACCATCAAGATAAGTAAGTTATCTACAACTTTGTTATTGACAATATTCACAGCAAACATCATCTTACCCATGCAATTTACTTAACCACCGAAACTATCCCAAACGTCACTAAAATTGAATTATAGAGCAATTAATATTTTAGTGTATACAAGCAATCAAATTGGGGCACAACTAATGGTACCAATAGTTCATAGGCATCATACACACTCTAGAAAACATGATGGTCAAGCTCAAATAATTTCTTTAAATGCATTTATTAATTTATTTGGACACCAAGGTGAAATAAGGAAAATATATCAAAATGCACCATAAATTCTGAGAAAATTACAGTATCCTACTTACATCCCCAAAAGTGTACTGTACAAATTTCATGCCATATGGATAAGTATAACCATCTCTACAAATATGACAAGTCGCATTGGCTTATTTTAGCAAAAATAGTTTAGCCTAGTGAAAAGTGTAAAACAACGGATTTCATATTTTTCTTATATGCATCATAGTACCATAACACTATAAAAATTTGCATGATCATTAGTTATGTATTTTTACCTCATTTATTTCCACTAAAACTAGCAATTATTTAAGATTAAATAAGAAGACCATATTCCAAGCATGCTTACTATAGGTTTAGTGTTTTTATTAGCTAGATAATGTCAACACAAGATCAGCAAAATTTGAATCACAATTTTATCACTTTCCTAGCTCAAGTTATGCATTTTACAAGATTGAAAACATTTAAAAAGCATTTATCTAGCTCCATTTTATTCTCCTAGAAATATACTTGAAATAGTGTATTTCATATTTTTATCAAATACTACACTTCATGAGGAATCCAACAAAATTTGGTTCACCAAAATTGGACACTCCTAGCTTGAGATATGAATTGTTGAAACATACATTCAAATCTAGAAAATAAATTAGAAAATCAAAACACACACAGGCTGATAGCTGGGGCCCGATGGTCAGTGACACCGAAGCAGGGGAGGTGCTCCAGCCAGCCCTATCTCACTGGCGGTGAGATCACCGGTGACGAGGGTGACACCAATGCGTTCCCCTCCTCAATCCGCGTTGGTTGGTGGTGAAGACGTGACCTAGGTTTCATCAGAGATAGCTCACCGGCAGCAATGGCGGACGACGGAGGTAGCACATGGTACGTCGGTGTTCTTCAGCCATCACATGCTCCGGTGAGGTGTGCTATGTCTTCATGGAATCCTAGCGAAGCTATCTAGGGTGGTTAGGGTTCCGGTGAGGCGGCGGTGAGCTCTAACAGCGTGCATGTCCGCGCGGCGACGCATGGAGCACGACAGTGCTCCCACCATTCTAGCTAGACGGTGATGAGAGGCGGGTCTCCATCATGCCACCAGCTAGGTCTAGGGTTACTCCACCTAAGGTGTGCAAGAGAGGATGGAGGTGATGGGCCAGCTCAACAACGGTGAGCTTGAGTACCACGGCAGCCATGGCGGCCACGTGCAGAGCCACGACGCGTTCTGGCACAACCAGGCGGTAGCATCTAAATGGACGATGGATTTTGATGCTAGGACCTATGGTGAAGACCAGACAAGGGAAAGAGAGAGCGGAGGTGCATGTGTTGTGGCTGGCCATGGTGAGCCAAGAGCGTGGCGGTCCTCCGGTGATGGTGCGGTGGCAGAAAGGCAAAATGGGCCCTTACCAAGGCGCGACGTGAGGTAGTAGTGGTTCGAGGAGGTAGAGGTGGAGTTGGCGGAACTGTTGGCATGAGGAATCAAGTGGTGGAGCTGTTGGCATGAGGAATCGAGTGGTGGAGCTACGATGGTGGCGAGCGAGCATGGTAGAGCGACGGCGATGGTGTGGCGGCATGGTGCTCCGCTTTGCTCTGGCATGGGTGAGAGAGCGGGGTGCGAGAACGAAATAGGGCGAGCAGCGGAGGCGCCCGCCTTTTCTCCCCACGCTAGCCTGACCAGCTGGGCCGGTGCAGGCGTATGGCTGCCATGCGGCACGCTTGGCCTACCCCTGGTCGGCCACTAACGGCGCGGCGTCTGCGGCCATCAGGCCCAAAATCAGTGACTGACAGCTCAAGTTCATCCACCTCTATCTCCTAATCCATGGCGAGTTAGCAAAAACTCTATTACTAAAAGTAGTAGAGCTACATGTAAACTCCAACTTTGCTTTAGGGAGTAACATCTAATTCACCATAGTTTGTGAGTTTCCATGCTCCAAAGTAGGTCACTAGAAACTAAAATTACAGTTAACACTTGTGGACTATTTCTAAGTGTGGCAACCGCATTTCTAGGCTACTTGTGGACTGTTTTAGAGCATGTTAGGGGCTGAATCAATCCATGACCCAAAAATAAAAGTTGTTACTCTAGTCAAGTACTACAACTTTGCTTGAGGGTGCATAGCCATGCAAAGTCTCTAGTTACAGTTCAACTTAGGTCAAACGTGCAACTTGAAAATGGTAGATTACACTATAACCATGACTTAGAGGCCAATTTGGTCCAAGTCATGAATACCAAAGTTGTTCCATGTGACATTCTAAGCATGTTTAAGGTACTCCTAGGGTCCCACAAGCATTTTATACATTGGTCACTTGTAAACCCTAGCATATGTAAAGCATTTAGTGACAAACACATGTGATATAAGCAATCATAGAGATAAATTTTGAGATGCTCATGCTCATGAATGATCAATGAGGCTCATGTAATGCCAATGCCAAATGCATGCTTAACACCTAGGGTGTTACACATGCTCCACTAAGATCATGGGAGACGTGGCATCTAACTCCTTCTCTCGCTCGGTGCAATCATAGGGAAATCTAACGGACGCCTAGCTCGCCTATATATGCTTCAATACAAGTGGGGTAGCAAGTACGATTCCTTTCTAAACTCATTACACTTACCACCCACACACCCCATCTTCCAAATCTCAACCAATGGCGGAGTGGCAGAAGCACCTAAGGGAAGACTAGCTAGAGGAGAGGGTGTTCGGAGGTTGTGGTAGAACCTCATAAGAAATTGGGCCCATGTGCACCTATCATTGTCTTAATAGACCTCAGATAGCATACATGAGTTCCCAACAACTTAACAGGTCTGTCGGGTGCCCTCGGGAAACCCAAATCATCCATGAATCTTTTTTGAACAGGATCCCAATCACAGACATTGCAGATTACAACAGTTTGTTCAAATATATACATCAGAGTGAAATATAGCGAAAGTCTTAAGATAACATAGTTTACAAACCAGTTGTTTCAAACTTACAAAACCATAAGTGTCATACAACCATAGTAGCGGGATAATATTACATTAACATTATTTATCATACAAACTAGTGCCTTGTCCAAAGGCCATTCATCATTCCCCATCGTCATTGACTTCAAACATAGACACGCAGCAGGGACCGAAACAAGCCTGCGCATACGACTCACCTGCAACAAGGGTTAACAAACCCTAAGTACAAAAGTACCCAACAAGACTAACCCGACATAAAAGGGGGTGAAGGACTTTAGAGATGTAGGTGTTGGGGCAAGGTAAGGATGTAGCAAGATTCAAGAGTTCTTTGCCAAAAGCTTACTATTGTTGATTCTATTGTCAAGTTTTACCCCTAAGTACTTTAGTTCATTATCTCAAACTAAGTGTTCATATCCCATATTCCAATCCTTCTCATTCCATTCCCTTTTCTCATGTTTTAGTGATTCACCAGTCCTACATTACTTCTATAATGAAACGAGTCTTCATATCCGCGGAGCACCGGCAATTCGAATTGATTCAAGTCCCAGCTGGGGATTCCTTATCACACGACATATGTAGAACTTAATCTTGCATATATCAACCTTGCTACCAGATCCTCCTATACTAAGCCGTCTCCACGCCACCCGAGAGCACAACACACCTCAAATCCGACCACATTCCAGCCATGAGGGTACACGCTACTCCTGCCATCTCTCCACTCCCAGTGCGTGGGCATTCGTCTTAGTATCGGATTAGCCAAAGTAGGCTTACCGGAGTATGTGACCAGTACTACAAAGTGTCTCATTCAGAAGATCCACAATGAGTGGCCTTTAAGCGACATAGTCGGCAACATTACCCAACATTCAAGATAAGTCACCCGACTAGTCTCTAGTTCATTCTATCTTCTTTCTTTCTTTGGCCAGTATGCCATCTTTGATTGTATCAAAACTTTTACTTTGAAAGCCTATCATAAAGCATACTAAGCATTCTACGCCTTTGTAAATGAAATCATCTTCATGGATGGTAAACAATTAACAAGGTAGGCAATGCATCAAGTAGGTAACATTTGAATTAATCAACTTAATGCAATAGGTAACATAGGTGATAAACTTTTCAAAGTAACAAGGTAATGGTTTAATGCATAAACCGGGGCTTGCCTTCGTTGATGATCTCGGGTTTCGGATCAGTACCACAAATATCGAATCCCGAGGCAACCGAGGATCCTTCAACAACTTGCTCAACTAGGATTGGTTCACTCTCGGATTCTACATGAAATGATAACATATGCTTCAACATGATGATAATGTAAACATGATGCTTTCATGGTACATGAAATATGACAACACCTCGCATACAACTGTCTTTCACGGTACAGTTGCAAGCCAACAAAACCAACTTGCAATTCTACCATCAAGGACCACACATGTGACTTGACCAAACTGATCTTAAAACCCTACTGGTCAAAAAACATGACCAAAACAAGATCAAATACTAATCTAACACTTAGGGTTTGCTTTTATTCATTTTTGAATTAATTTGGAAATAAGCCCAAAAATGAACTTGTTCCAAATGACCTCAAAATTTTATGTAAGCTTCCTCATGACAAATTAGTGTACCAAAACAAATTTCATAATTTTTGAAGTTATACAGTGGCCTACAAAAATCATGGAAATCACATTTATC
The DNA here is from genome assembly GCF_019320115.1 of Miscanthus floridulus. NCBI lineage: Eukaryota > Viridiplantae > Streptophyta > Magnoliopsida > Poales > Poaceae > Miscanthus > Miscanthus floridulus. The sequence goes on from NC_089581.1 coordinate 81,809,334, forward strand.
AATTAATTGACTGAATTTTTGAACACTAAAAATTTATTCCAATTTCAAGTTTCATATTTTTAAACCATACTAGATCATGTACAGAAGCTACACACAAATTTTCAGAAATTTTGGAGCTATAATTATTTTCTTATAAATTTCCAAATTTACTGCACTATTCAAAATTCAGAAATAACCAAATCTCACTATTCTCTCTCTCTCTCACTGACAGCCAGGCCCCGCTCGTCAGTGACATAGAACAAGGATACAGTGGCGCTGCCATCACCGGTCGGCCAAAACGCACCGGCGGGGATGCTTCGGCGAGGCAGACCACACCAGCATGACCTACACAACCATGTGAATCTACCCCAGTCCTCAAAATAGCAGCAGGTGCACCGGAGTGAGCTCTACGCTGGCCATGGCGGCTCGAACACGACGGCGCACGGCACAACCCCGACCACGGTGCGGTAGAGGCTAAAGTGGAGCAAGCATCACGCTCAGGAGCTCACCACGATCACGCCGATGTGCTTGGTGAAGGCGGAGACGGACTGGAACGACGTGGCCATGGTGAGGTCGATGGTGGCGGAGCTCCGGCCGGTCACGGGGAAGAACGTGTTGCGCTGAGCGATTCCGGCCAACCCAAGCGACGCGAGCAAGCCGAAGAGGAGCGCAAGGTCAAGGCGATCACGCTGGTGTAGCTAGGCATGACAGACGTGGTTCGACGGCGGCTACGGCGAGCGGCAGAGCTGATCGGTGGCAGAGCAGAGTAGAGGGGAAAATGGAGGACGACGGTGGTGGTGCTCCTATTTATAGCAGGGAAGAACGCGTCCGGTGTCGACAGCTCACGCACGAGCTCGCCACGGAGTCTGCTGCGTGTCACCAGATGTGAAAGTAGCGAAAATCGATCGGCGGTGGCAGCTACGTGGCGCCGGCGGCAAGCAAGGAGGTGGCGCTCGGCTGTCAACGAAAATTTTGAAATATTTACAGAATTACCACTGCATTTATTTTGCAAATTACTCATAATTTTTCTAAAGAAGATGAAAATCTCCAAAAATGAAAGTTGCTCAACTTTTCAAACTCTACAACTTTGCTTCAAGGAACATTTTCAAATTCTGGCTCCATTTTGAAATTTGAATTTGGGGTGCATTTGAGCATTTGAATCATTTAAAAATTACTCCAAATTTTATATGTAAACTTTAAAACCTTTGAATACCAAAGTTGATCCTTATAAAATGAGCTTCAACTTTGCTTTTTGTCACAACCCCAAATTCCAAATGGATTTTGAATTAGACAAAAGGGGCAAAAAGGACTTTTATGGTTTGAATTTGAATTCAAATTTGATTTGTATACCTTTTTACTTAAATATGATTTTTGACCAGTTACATGGCCCATTAGGGTTATTTGAGTCAATTGACACATGGTCTCACATGATCACATGAAATTTGACCCTTGTGGTCATGATCTTTATTTAGAGTTTTGAATCACATCACATAAAATAACAACATTATGAAATAAAGCTTATTTAATGAATGCATTCAAAATTTTGTACTTTATGAATGCTTTGCAATGCATATGATGACATGTCAAGTTTTTGTGCTAGGTCAAAACACCAGAGGTGTTACAACCCTTCCCCCTTAAAGAATTCTCGTCCCGAGATTTAAAACCTAAGGCTAAGTAATGGAAAAGGAAATGTGTCAAGCTAAGACATCATAACTTTATTCAAAAGGCTAGTGAGGGGTTTTTCCATTCTGTTGACAAACGAGACAAGTTACAATATAGATAATGTATTGCAACTAGATAGAAGTGAAGAAGTTAGGAAAGTTTTCTTCTAAGTAATCCTCGGACTCCCAAGTAGCTTCATGTTTAGTATGTTGATTCCATTGTACTTTGTAGAACTTGATTGTACATCTTCGAGTGACTTGATCTTTTTGATCTAAGACTCTAATGGGGTACTCGGCATAAGTCAAATCGGGTTCTAGTTCTACATCACCAAAATCGATCACTTGGTCAGGTACTTGAAGACACTTCTTTAACTGAGATACATGGAAGATATCATGCACAGCTGACATGTGATCTGGTAGCTTGACTCGATAGGCGACCGGTCCACATCATTGTTGGATTTGAAAAGGACCGACATAATGAGGTGCCAACTTTCCCCGTATCCCAAATCGATGAACTCCCTTCATCGGTGATACCTTGAGGTAGACATGATCTCCCACTTTGAATTCTAGCGGTCGTCTCCTCTTATCAACATAACTTTTCTATCGGGATTGAGCTACCTTCATATTAGCTTATATGAGTTTAACTTTCTCTTTAGCTTCCTTGACCACATCCGGACCAAAGAACCAACGTTCTCTAGCTTCTGACCAATTCAAAGGTGTTAGGCATCTACGGCCATACAATGCTTCGAATGGTGCCATTTTAATGCTCTCTTGATGGCTATTGTTATATGACAATTCAGCTAAGGGAAGGCATTCATCCCATTTAGCACCATAGGAAAGGACACATGCTCTTAACATATCTTCAAGAATTTGATTTACCCTCTCAGTCTATCCATCTGTTTGCGGATGATAAGCAGAACTATGGATAAGTTTGGTTCCCAAAGACTCATGTAGACTTTTCCAAAACTTGGATATGAACAATGACCCTCTGTCAAAGACAATGGTCTTGGGTGCTCCATGCAGACTGAAGATTCTATCAAGATAAAGCTTTGCATATTGTTCCGCTCAATATTTATCTCTGACTGGTAAGTAATGAGCTATCTTGGTTAGGCGATCAACAATAACGCATATTGAATTGTAGCCTGCAGATGTCCTAGGCAATCCCACGATGAAGTCCATACAGATATCTTCCCACTTCCAAGATGGAACTGGCAATGAATGTAATGGACCTGCAGTCTTCATGTGAACCGCTTTGACTCTCTGACAAGTATCACATTTGGCCACATATTGAGCTATTTCTATTTTCATTTTGGTCCACCAATATCTCTTTCTTAGATCATGATACATTTTGTTGCTACTCGGATGAATGGAGTATCTTGTAGAATGAGCTTCATCAAGAATCTGCTTTCGCAGCTCTGGACTTTTGGGTACTACCAATCTATCTTTGAACCATACGACATCAGATTCATCAATATTGAAACATGTTGGTTTTCTAGATCTGACTTTATCTTTGATATGGGCTATACCCTTACTTTTCTGTTGAGCAGCAATGATCTGATCTTTGATAGTGGACTCAACTGTAATATTGGATAGGGAAAACTTGTTCTATGATTTGTAAATTTAGATGCTCCATCTCTTGACACAATGTTCGTTGCATAGGTTCTATAGTCAGACAATGGCAATGACTCTTGTGACTCAAGGCATCGGCAACCCCATTAGCCTTGCCCAGATGATAATGCACTTCTAAGTCATAATCTTTGATGAGTTCTAACCATCTTCTTTGCCTCATATTCAACTCTGACTGAGTGAAGATGTATTTCAAACTTTTGTGATCCGTATAGATATGACAGATATTGCCCAATAAATAATGTCACCAAACCTTGAGTGCATGAACAACAGTGGCTAATTCAAGATCATGGGTGGGATAATGTTCTTCATGCTTCTTGAGTTGTCTGGAAGCATACGCTATGACTCTGCCTTCTTGCATAAGAACACAGCCAATACCAATTCCAGATGCATCACAATAGATATCAAATGACCTCTCGATATCAGGTTGTGCTAATACTGGTGCAGTTGTCAGCAACTTCTTCAATGTCTGAAAGGCCTTCTCACATTCTGTTGACCATACAAACTTAGTTTGATTTTCAGCAGTCCAGTAATTGGCTTCGCAATTCTAGAGAAGTCAGGGATGAACCGACGATAATACCCTACCAACCCCAGAAAACTATGAACTTGATGAACAGTGGTAGGTGCTTTCCAGTTAAGGACTTCTTCTACCTTGCTCGGATCAATAGCTATACCTTCAGCAGATAACACATGACCTAGAAATTGTACTTCCTCTAACCAGAATGCACATTTACTGAATTTGGCATATAATTGGTGGTCTCTTAATCTTTGTAGAACAATGCAGAGATGTTCCGCATGTTCCTCTTTGCTCTTAGAATAGATAAGAATGTCATCAATGAACACCACTACAAACTTATCCAACTCGGGCATGAAAACTGAGTTCATCAAGTACATGAAATGAGCCGGGGCATTGGTCAGCCCAAAACACATGACTAGATACTCATATAGACCATATCGGGTAGTAACGCTATCTTCAGCACATCTTCTTATCTGATCTTAATCTGGTGATAGCCTGATCTCAAGTCTATCTTCGAGAACACCTTAGCTCCCGCAAGTTGATCAAAAAGCAAATCAATTCGGGGTAAGGGGTATTTGTTCTTTATGGTGACTTCATTTAACAGCCGATAGTCAACACATAACCTTAAGGTTTGGTCCTTCTTCATGAAGATAGCAGGGCATCCCCAAGGTGATGAACTGGGTTGAATGAAACCCTTGTCTAACAACTCTTATAGTTGCATTTTTAATTCTGCTAGTTCTTTGGGTGGCATCCTATATGCTCTTCTGGACACAGGTGCCATTCCTGGTTTCAGATCAATTCTAAACTCTACATCTCGGTCTAGTGGCAAACCAGGCAGATCATCGAGAAAGACATTCGTAAATTCACATACCACTGGAATTTTCTCGGCTTCTTCAATAGTAGTTGCACAGACTATTTCCACTGTACTCTTAGGAAAGGGAAGTTGGATGAGAAGTTGGGTTTTGCTGTCAGGTGCATTTACCCTTATGGCTCTACGCAGGACATCTATGATAGCCCTGTGTTGGGTTAACCAGTTCATACCAAGGATCACATCTATATCTTGATCCTTTAATATCAGCATATTGGTAGGGAACTCATAACCTCCCAAATCAATAGGTACATGCTGAACTACCTCCCTTGTACAGATTTGTTCCCCGGGCGACTGTATATGATATGGTTCTTTCGTTTCCCCAATAGTTATCCCATGCTTCACAACAAATGTACGATTGATGAATGTATGGGATGCATCAGAATCAAATAAGGTAATTGCAGGATGCTTAGCAATGGGAAACATACCCATCATTACTGGTTCTCCTTCTAGAATAGATTCCACCTGAGTATAGAAGACCCTTCTAGTTTTCTTCTCAGCCTGACCCTTCTGACTGTTCTGAACATTGCCCTTGTACTGATTCTAAGCTTGCGGAATAGGGGCTTTAGGTGCATCAGGATTATTCTTCCTGGGATACGGACATTCTCGGGAAAAGTGTTCGGGTTTACCACAATTATAACATGGATAATTGTGATTCTAGAAAGTAGCAGTGCAATTTGCATTATTTGTATTATTTTGCTGCTGCTGTGCTTGATGAGGATAAGGCGTATTAGTTGCAGGGCGAATAAAAATTTGCTGCCTGCTTTGGCTTTGTTGTGGGCAGAATGGCGCTACGGCCATGATTCTGAGGATGGTAGACTATCTTTTGACGCTTTCCACTCAACGATCCGGAAGCAGATATTCTCTTTTTCTTCGCCTCCTTGTGTTGGCGGTAATTCTCCTCTAAAGCGATAGCAATATTGACTGTCTCATGATAAGTACATTGCCACAAGTTGCCATCATGGTCTGAAGTTTAGTGTTCAGACCTCTAAGGAAATGATTCCTCTTCTTCCTGTCAGTATTCACATACTCTATAGCATACTATGATAGGTGATTGAAACGCCCAACATAGTGCATCACCGGGTATTCCCCTTGCTTAAGGGCCAAAAACTCTTCTAACTTCATGGTCATCACACCATCTAGAATATAGTGTGCCCTGAAGGCATCCTTAAACTCCATCCAGGTGATTTGGTGACCAGCAGGCTGTACTGCTACCAAATTTGCCCACCAGGCACCAGCAGCTCCTCGGAGTTGCTGTACCGCAAACCTTGGTTTCTGAATCTCAGTACAATGAATCAGCTCAAACTTTGCTCTATTGTCCTAAGCCAATCGTCAGCTTCTAAAGGCTCTTCTGCCTTAGAGAACATAGGCGGACGGGTGTCAGTAAATTCAACATAGGTTGACTCGTCATTTCCATTATTACGGCGGCCACGATTAGGGTATGGTGCCTGTTGGTTCTGTGCCAATTCCCTTAACAACCTAGCATTCTCTGCTGTTGTGTTGATGAGTGCGGTTATGCATCTTCCATAGTCGGAGGCATTGGTGGAGGATTTGGGATATCATCATTGTCATGCGAGCAACTAGCACCAGCTCGGGTGATAGGACAAGGCATCTGTTAGAGAGACACGTTGATTTACATTATTATTTATTGAAAGCAGTTAAAAAGTTTCATGCTACAAAGGGTTACTTATTTAAATTACATGTCTTGTATCCCACAAGACAACCCTGGTTTACTAGGAAAGCAGTAAAGGAACTATTACTACTCCGAGCTCTCAGTCATCGGCGTCCGTGCCCATACCGGACGAAACCTCATCTTCATCTGAGAAGTACACTAATTCCTCAAGATCCTCCTCCTCTTCTTCATTCTCGACTTCACCTAGATCTACAATCATTTCTTCATCTGTAACTTCACCATCCCCATGAGGAGGATGAAGTTGAGCGTACAGCATGTGGACATTCTCATGAAGAATGGCATTGTCCATCTCCAGGTCTTCTACCTAGAACTCCAACTCATGGACGCGTTCATTGGCTGCATCCTCTCGTGTCCAGGCTTCATTCCACAGCTCCATGGTCATGGTGATGCCCCTTAGCATTTCTTCCAGCTCCTCTTGATCTTTGGCATGAGCTTGACGAAGGGTGTTGAGCTCCTTGGTAAGGTTCTCGATGTTGGTGGGGTTGCTTGAAGATCCTTCATCTCCTAGGGTCTCGGGACTTCCTTCACCAAGCTCATGGTTTCGCGGTGCCAACTAATGATGAGGGACTCCGTGAGGTCCGGTGGACTTGCGTGCGGTTATCTTAGTCTTTACCATAGACTATAGAAGTTAGGGTAGGACTATAAGAATAGCTCGAGGATAATGGAGGTTAGCAAGAATGGGATTGACATTACTTACCCAACCATTTTTAAGGGGAATTATTATGCAAAGTGTTCAAGCATGATGCATGAATCGATCTTACGAATCTAGGTACAAAAGATTTATATAATCAAAAGTACTAGATTTTTAGTACATAGGACAAACCTAATCATATTATCCACCATGAACTTTCAAATAAGATAGGATTGAGTCTAGATCAAAGGTAAGAAGAAAGAAATTTGAACTTTAAAATATCAAGTTTACTTTCTTTGATCCAAATCAATTTGAAGGTTTTCCAAAGTAACCTACAATGATCTTAGATAGGAACTGCTCTGATACCAGCTGTGGCAGAACCTCCTAAGAAATCGGGCCCACGTGCACCTATCGTTGTCTTAACAGACCTCGGATAGCGTACACAAGTTCCCAACAACTTAACAGGTCTGTCGGGTGTCCTCGGGAAATCCGAATCATCCATGAATCTTTTTCGAACAGGATCCCAATCACAGACATTGCAGATTACAACAGTTTATTCAAATATGTACATCAAAGTGAAATATAGCGGAAGTCTTAAGATAACATAGTTTACAAACTAGTTGTTTCAAACTTACAAAACCATAAGTGTCATACAACCATAGTAGCAGGATAATATTACATTAACATTATTTATCATACAAACTAGTGCCTTGTCCAAAGGCCATTCATCATTCCTCATCGTCATTGACTTCAAACACAGACACGCAGCAGGGACCAAAACAAGCCTGCGCATGCGACTCACCTGCAACAAGGGTTAACAAACCCTGAGTACAAAAGTACTCAACAAGACTGACCCAACGTAAAAGGGGGTGAAGGACTTTAGAGATGTAGGTGTTGGGGCAAGGTAAGGATGTAGCAAGATTCAAGAGTTCTTTGCCAAAAGCTTACTATTCTTGATTCTATTGTCAAGTTTTACCCCTAAGTACTTTAGTTCATTATCTCAAACTAAGTGTTCATATCCCATATTCCAATCCTTCTCATTCCATTCCCTTTTCTCATGTTTTAGTGATTCACCAGTCCTGCATTGCTTCTATAATGAAACGAGTCTCCATATCTGTGGAGCACCGGCAATTCGAATTGATTCAAGTCCTAGCTAGGGATTCCTTATCACACAACATATGTAGAACTTAATCTTGCATATATCAACCTCGCTACCAGATCCTCCTATACTAAGCCGTCTCCATGCCACCCGAGAGCACAACACACCTCAAATCTGGCCACATTCCAGCCATGAGGGTACACGCTACTCCTGCCATCTCTCCACTCCTAGTGCGTGGGCATTCGTCTTAGGATCGGATTAGCTAAAGTAGGCTTACCGGAGTATGTGACTAGTACTAGAAAGTGTCTTGTTCAGAAGATCCACAATGAGTGGCCTTTAAGCGACATAGTCGGCAACATTACCCAACATTCAAGATAAGTCACCCGACTAGTCTCTAGTTCATTCTATCTTCTTTCTTTCTTTGGCCAGTATGCCATCTTTGATTGTATCGAAACTTTTACTTTGAAAGCCTATCATAAAGCATACTAAGCATTCTACGCCTTTGTAAATGAAATCATCTTCAAGGATGGTAAACAATTAACAAGGTAGGCAATGCATCAAGTAGGTAACATTTGAATTAATCAACTTAATGCAATAGCTAACATAGGTGATAAACTTTTCAAAGTAACAAGGTAATGGTTTAATGCATAAACCGGGGGCTTGCCTTCGTTGACGATCTCGGGTTCCGGATCAGTACCACAAATATCGAATCCTGAGGCAACCGGGGATCCTTCAACAACTTGCTCAACTAGGATCGGTTCACTCTCGGATTCTACACGAAATGATGACATATGCTTCAACATGATGATAATGTAAACATGATGCTTTCACGGTACATGAAATACAACAACACCTCGAATACAACTGTCTTTCACGGTACAATTGCAAGCCAACAAAACCAACTTGCAATTCTACCATCAAGGACCACACCTGTGACTTGACCAAACTGATCTTGAAACCCTACTGGTCACAAAACATGACCAAAACAAGATCAAATACTAATCTAACACTTAGGGTTTGCTTTTATTCATTTTTGAATTAATTTGGAAATAAGCCCAAAAATGAACTTGTTCCAAATGACCTCAAAATTTTATGTAAGCTTCCTCATGACACATTAGTGAACCAAAACAAATTTCATAATTTTTGAAGTTATATAGTGGCCTACAAAAATCATGGAAATCACATTTATCAATTAATTGACTGAATTTTTGAACACTAAATATTTATTCAAATTTCAAGTTTCATATTTTTAAACCATACTAGAACATGTATAGAAGCTACACACAAATTTTCAGAAATTTTGGAGCTATAATTATTTTCTTATAAATTTCCAAAGTTACTGCACTATTCAAAATTCAGAAATAACCAAATCTCACTATTCTCTCTCTCTCTCTCACTGACAGCCAGGCCCCGCTCATCAATGACACAGAACAAGGATACGGCGGTGCTGCCATCACCGGTCGGCCAAAACATGCCGGCAGTGATGCTTCGATGAGGCAGACCGCACCAGCATGACCTACACAACCCTGTGAATCTACCCCAGTCCTCAAAATAGCAGCAGGCGCACCGGAGTGAGCTCTACGCCGGCCATGGCAGCATGGGCGCGACGGCGCACGGCATAACCCCGACCACGGTGCGGTAGAGGCTAAAGTGGAGCGAGCATCATGCTCAGGAGCTCACCACGATCACGCCGGTGTTCTTGGTGAAGGCGGAGACAGACTAGAACGACGTGGCCATGGTGAGGTCGATGGTGGCGGAGCTCCGGCCGGTCACGGGGAAGAACGTGTTGCGCCAAGCGATTCCGGCCAACCCAAGCGACGCGAGCAAGCTGAAGAGGAGCGCAAGGTCGAGGCGATCACGCTGGTGTAGCTAGGCACGACGGACGCGGTTCGACGGCGGCTACGGCGAGCGGCGGAGCTGATCGATGGCGGAGCAGAGGAGAGGGGAAAACAGAGGACGACGGCGGTGGTGCTCCTATTTATAGCAGGGAAGAATGCGTCCGGTGTCGACAGCTCACGCACGAGCTCGCCACGGAGCCTGCTGCGTGTCACCGCGCAAGAAAGCGGCAAAAATCGATCGGCGGCGGCAGCTGCGTGGCGCTGGCGGCAAGCAGGGAGGTGGCGCTCGGCTGTCAACGAAATTTTTGAAATATTTATAGAATTGCCACTGCATTTATTTTGCAAATTACTCACAATTTTTCTAAAGAAGTTGAAAATCCCCAAAAATGAAAGTTGCTCAACTTTTCAAACTCTACAACTTTGCTTCAAGGAACATTTTCAAATTCTGGCTCCATTTTGAAATTTGAATTTGGGGTGCATTTGAGCATTTGAATCATTTCAAAATTACTCCAAATTTTATATGTAAACCTTAAAAACTTTGAATACCAAAGTTGATCCTTATAAAATGAGCTTCAACTTTGCTTTTTTTCACAACCCCAAATTCCAAATGGATTTTGAATTAGGCAAAAGGGGCAAAAAGGACTTTTATGGTTTGAATTTGAATTCAAATTTGATTTGTATACCTTTGTACTTAAATATGATTTTTGACCAGTTACATGGCCCATTAGGGTTATTTGAGTCAATTGACACATGGTCACACATGATCACATGAAATTTGAACCTTGTGGTCATGATCTTTATTTAGAGTTTTGAATCACATCACATAAAATAACAACATTATGAAATAAAGCTTATTTAATGAACGCATTCAAAATTTTCTACTTTATGAATGCTTTGCAATGCATATGATGACATGTCAAGTTTTAGTGCTAGGTAAAAACACCAGAGGTGTTATAGAGGTCCTCCCCTCCTTTAAGCCCATGGCTGTGGCCATCTCGGCCATGATGGATGTACCGGACATCATTCTTAACGCTCCCCACGAGTAGTTGGATTGTAATCTGCCTCTGCATCCTATACAAAAATTGTTCATACTACTATTTACTTTGACTTTGAACTTAGAACATATCTATGTTTACTGTTGCCTAGAACGTTCCATTTGTGCACCTTTGACACATATGACACTGTATGACACGCCCATCATTGTTAGGTGCTAACATCTTTGTAGGACCCATTCACCACCGCTTGTAGCCTTCACCACCGCCTGCAGACGATGTGGATGGTAACACTTTCGTGTCAATTTCCAAGCCTACGTGTGAGTCTCTCGTGTATCATTTCCATTTCCAAGCCCATGCATGAGTCCCATGAGTCCCCGCTTGTGTCATATCATACATTATACCATTGTATAAGTTGCTATTGTCATGCAACTCACATTCCTATTTTTATTCTATGCATTAATTAAGGAATTGTGAGTTACTATAATACAACTTAAAAGGACAACCATTGTACATATAGTCTATTAAGTCATCTTAAGTTACGGGGCACTACAAATAAAATTGAAACAAAACAACAAAAAGCAAAAAGCAAAAGCAAAAAGCAAAAGTAACAAAAAATAAAAAGCTAACTAATTCACTCACGCATGTAAAGAGTGAATTGTAGTTTCTTATTCCAACATGCCATGCGAACAACTCAAATTCATGGCGAATCCTACAGTCCTCATTGCAAAACACAACACTTCCTTTCCATCCATCTGCATCGCTGTAGGCGTCGCCTAAGCACGGAAGATCTCTGATGGGAATGGGGATCCCGATCTTCCATTAGGTGATGATAACTATCGTTTTGGTGGAGCACAACACACCGATCTGGCTTCAGATCCAAAGACCCGAACCCTGCAATCTTAGCACCATGACTCCTTAGGTTATCAACTATGTCACCAATCTAGTTGACCTCACCAAGAAGGCTAATCTCGGCATACAAAATTAAGAACACAAGCATGAACTCGAAAGAACATAGCTCAAGATTTGGGACAAACTGCAGATGAATGATTAAGCACATGAGTTGGGGTTCCACAAACCGATAGACGGCGACTGTCAATGATAGAATGATCTAAGCAAAACCCAAAATCTAACGACAGCAGCGGTGTATGATTATAATAGTCTTAGGGTCATCTCCTACCCTAGCCATGCCCCCCTAATGGGCTCAAATACGATACACGGCCCATTGGACCAAATACGGTAACGCAACACCCTAATATATTCTAGACACTAATTTGTTTTGACGATTCCTGTTGATTTTGAAGGGATTTTAAGGTGGGACCACTTCCATTGGTTTCCTTATGAAATTATCTTTCCATCTATATGTGGATCATCAAAAAGGGAGTCTAGACGTGTCCTAGGTGATCAATTTATGGTAGACTGGTCCTGGAGGCCGAGGCAGACTCGAATTCATGTTGGACCAGCCCTCTGACTTGTGTTGGACGTCCTTGCTGGTCATCTTTGCCTCCATCTCTTCCTCCAAGTTCCTCATGACCCTCTCCAATGTTCCTAAGAAATATAACATCATTAGGTAGTAGTCTATTCTCAAAAGTATGAAAAGGATCGCTTAAGAACGAGCTCACCTATAAATTTTGTTGGCGCATTCGAGCTCGGTTCATTGGACCTTGCTTATTGTTTGGAGGATCTACAGGTGCATCTGAAGGAGTGATGTCCTCATCATCCTCCCCCTCTTGAAACGGAGTCATCCTTGACTCAATTTCATCTTCTCCCCAGTAAGGCTTCAAATCTGAAATGTTAAAAGTGGGACTAACCCAGAACTCAGGTGGCAACTCAAGTTTGTATGCATTATCATTTATTTTCTCAATTATCTTATAAGGACCAGCAGCTCTTGGCATTAATTTAGACTTATGTAGCTCTGGAAATATGTCTTTTCTCAAATGTAACCAAACCAAATCACCCGGTTCAAATTTTACTTCTTTTGTACCTTCACTACCAGCAATTCTATACTTCTCATTCATCTTTTCAATATTTGCTTTTGTTGTTTCATGTAACTTTTGAATAAACTCAACATGCTCTCTAGCATCATTATGTCTTGTCTCAGTGGTAGGTAAAGGCAAAAGATCAATAGGGGCACGGGGATTAAAGCCATACTCTACCTAGAAGGGACTTACCTTGGTTGTAGAGTGTTTCGCCCTGTTATATGCAAACTCCACATGCGGCAGACACTCTTCCCACATCTTCAAATTGCGCTTCAAAATTGCTCTCAACAAATTGGATAATGTGCGATTTACTACCTCAGTTTGCCCATCAGTTTGGGGATGACAAGTTGTAGAAAACAACAGCTTTGTCCCCAATTTATTCCACAAAGTGCGCCAGAAGTGACTCAAAAATTTTGCATCGCGATCTAAAACAATAGTAGAAGGCATACCATGCAAGCGAACAATTTCTTAAAAGAACAGGTCAGCAATATGAACAACATCGTCGCTTCTATGAAAAGAAATAAAATGTGCCATCTTGGAAAAATGATCAACTACCACAAAAATACTATCCCTACCCCTCTTAGTCCTTAGCAATCCCAAAACAAAATACATATAAATCTTAGCCCAAGGAATAGAAGGAATAGGAAGAGGCATGTACAAACCATGTGGGTTCAACCGTGACTTAGATTCTTGACATGTGGCACACCGAGCCACAAACCGCTCTGCATCTCGCCTCATCCGTGGCCAAAAGAAGTGTGTGGCCAGCACCTCATCTATCTTTTTTCACACCAAAATGGCCCATCAATCCGCCTCCATGTGCCTCCTGCAACAACAAAAGACGAACGGAACCAACTGGAATGCATAGGCGGTTAGCTCAAAACAAAAAACCATCATGTATCATAAATTTATTCCATGTGCGTCCCTCTTTACAATTTTCCAAGACATCTTTAAATTCATCATCATTTACATATTGCTCTTTAATTGTTTCAAGTCCAAAAATACGACAACCAAGTTGGAACAGCATAGTATATCGTTTAGACAAAGCATCAGCAAGAACATTATCCTTCCCTTTCTTGTGTTTAATAATATAAGGAAAAGATTCAATAAATTCAGCCCACTTAGCATGTCTACGGTTCAATTTATTTTGCGTTCTAATATATTTTAACGATTCATGATCATAGTGAATAACAAACTCTTTAGGCCAAAGATAATGTTGCCACGTTTCTAATGTTCAAACAAGAGCATATAATTCTTTATCATACGTGGAATAATTAAGAATAGGTCCACTCAATTTCTCACTAAAGTAAGCAACGGATTTACCATCTTGCATCAAAACGCCACCAATGCCAACTCCACTAGCATCACATTCAAGTTTAAAAGTCTATCCAAAATCAGGGAGTTGCAGCAATGGCGCATGGGTAAGCTTGTCCTTCAAAAGATCAAAGGATGCCTCTTGTTCCTCTCCCCAATGGAATGCTACACCCTTCTTTGTCAACTCATTCAGTAGGGCTGCAATGGTGCTAAAATCCTTCACAAAATGATAGTAAAATCCTACAAGTCCATGAAAGCTTCGCACTTGTGTCACCATTGTGGGTGTTGGCCAGCTCCATATAGCCTGCACCTTGGCATCATCTACCTCAATTCCCTGCAAGGTCAAAACATAGCCAAGAAATGATACGCGTTCGGTGCAAAAAGTGCACTTCTTGAGGTTACCAAATAAACGTGCAACCCGCAAAGTATAAAAAATAGCACGTAGGTGATCAAGATGTTTAGTTAAAGACTTGCTGTAGATCAAGATATCATCAAAATAAACCACCACAAATTTTCTAATGAAAGGACAAAAAACCTCGTTCGTTAATCTCATGAAAGTGCTTGGTGTATTAGTTAAACCAAAAGGCATTATTAGCCACTCATACAAACCGAACTTGGTTTTAAAAGCAGTTTTCCATTCATCGTCTAATTTCATTCTTATTTGGTGGTATCCACTCCTGAAGTCTAGCTTTGAAAAAATTATAGAACCACTTAACTCATCAAGCATGTCATCTAACCTAGGAATAGGATGATGGGACCTTATCGTGATATTGTTAATGGCTCTACAATCTACGCACATGCGCCAACTGCCATCATTTTTTGGAACCAAAATAACTAGAACAACACAAGGACTAAGGCTCTCATGTACATACCCACAGTCTAGAAGGTCTTGGACTTGGCACTGAATCTCCTTAGTCTCCTCAGGGTTGGCTCTGTAGGCAGCTCGGTTTGGCAAGCTCACTCCAGAAATCAAGTCAATCTGATGCTCGATCCCTTGAATGGGTGGAAGTCCTAGAGGTATCTCAGTGGGAAACACATCACTATATTCCTACAAAAGGTTAGTGATAGAGGATGGAAAAGTGCTAGAAATATCATCCATGGAAAATAAAGCATCTTTGCAAATCAAAGCATAGCACACATCTTTAACCTCTGCTAGATCAGACTTATTAGAAAGCATCATAGAAACTTTCAATTTAATTACTGACTATTTTGTAGAGTTAACATCAACTTGTGTATTTGCACTAGCAAGTCTCTCTTTAGCAGCTTGTACAATTTGAGTAGGGGTCATGGGTTGCAAAATAATTTTTTGGCCCTTATGCATAAGTGTATATGTGTTATTTCTACCATGGTGAACAGCATCATTATCAAATTCCTATGGGCATCCTAACAAAAGTAAACAAGCTTGCATAGGTACCACATCACAATCCGCAAATCAGAATAGGGACCAAGCGAAAAATGCACCCGGGCTGTTCGTGTTACCATAGCCTTACCAGAGTCGTTGAGCCATTGAATATGATACGGATGCTTATGAGTACGTGTGGTCAATTCAAGCTTCTTGACCAAATCAGAACTCACCAAGTTGTTGCAGTTGCCTCCATCAATGATGACCCATGCACGTCGATCTTTAATCACAAATAAAATCTAGAACAAATTATAGTGCTGTAGCCCCTCTGCCTTCTCCATCTATGTGCTGAGGACTCGCTGCACAATAAAAATCCGCTGGTTGCCTAGATCTTTGGAGCTCACAGAAACTCCCATTTGATCTTCATTTGAAGCAGGTTCATCTTCAATGTCTTCCTCTACATTAGAAGTGGTAACATAACCTCCATCTTCTATAGCAATGTATGCCCGCTTGCTAGGACATTCCCTTTCCACATGTCCAAGTCCCTGGCAGCGATGGCACTAAATTACTGAAGAGTATCTGGTGGAATCCATAGACAAGCATTCTTAGCCGGTTCCTACAAACAAGTCTTACCAGCGGCCGAAGGTGAAGTCATGGGTGGTGCTGAACGGGTGCTTGCTGGTGTTGTAGACCATGTGCTTGCTGATGGTGCTGAAGGAGATGCACCCGGTGACTTGGTGGGCGGCAACATGATTGCCTTGGACGTGAAGGAGGTTCCATAGTTGCTCCTGCTCCTTTGCGGCGGCTGTAGTCATCCCTGCAATTCTTTTTCAGTAAGCATGGTGTCACAGAACCGACCAATTTATAAAAGCACAAGTACAAAAACAATCGCCGAAACGATCAAATTCTCGAACTTGAGCCCATATAAACCCGGTAGTCAACTGAAATCTCGAAGGATTTCAAACCAACTTGTATACAACCAAGATCACAGTAATTCAATAGAACATATCATACGTTACAACATTTCACAGATGTTCACAAATAGATTACATCATCATAGAGTCATCGTTATTACAAAACAAGTCTTGTAAAACATGCAGAAGCAAATAGTTTAACTTACACACCCGAGTTCAACTACTAATACTGGTTCACTAATCACAGCCCGCAAAAGCATTCAGATAAGAGAACAGAGATCATGCCCATGATCTAGTCTTCATCACCCGCCGGGTGGAGACAATACTTACAGAATCCCTGATATAGGAGGTCATCTACAATAAGAGGGAATAAACCCTAAGTACAGGAATGTACTCAGCTAGACTTACCCGTCGAAAACCAAACAAATGACACCAAGGATTATGCATAGCTTAATGTAGTGGATCTGGCTGACACTTTCTTTTTGCAGAAAAGCATAAGTAATAATGATCAACTCTTAACCTGAACTAGCAGTGACTTTTAGCCATTAACCTGTCAACTATATTAGCACCTGTACTAAGCAATCATTTTATTAGGGTGCAAACATTAATAACCATATCAGGTATTCATTGTGGCAACCTCATCATCATCATCCATTTAACCATATCATTAAATTAATTGAATCTATGTTGCCGCTGCTTAGTCAAGTTCTCACTATCTGGGAGAGACGGCGATTCGAATTGATTCCTATCTAGCTAGAGGGGTATTCCTAAACACAAACCCTGCTTCCCCCGTCAGGGTCGCAAACGAGTCACCTTTGGTACAACTCAGGAGAAAAATAAAAGAAAAGACGCGGGTCCGGGCCGCCCTGCATTCTCAGAGAACCACTCTGCCAGGAAGTGCAGGATTTTAAGCTCCTGACTCCCCTTGCACTTATGCCAATGGTTCTCCGCACATCCTTACTACCTCCAAAATGCATCCAACCCCCACAGATCCCGCCCTGAGTTGAGCTACTCGGCTTCGCGGTCGGAATGACTTATCCGGCCAGCTAAGTGTTAGGCTGTGTTCAACATGACATGAGGACGTACAGCGTATCGGTCCTTAAATGACTCAGACGGAGTCACTATGTCCAAACCTACACAAGACTCCGCCCGGTCTTAATTCATTATTAACATGGTTCTTTTCCACGATAGCAAATATAGCCAACCATGATCCACCTCATCCTAAAGCTCGTAGGTGACAGGAAATCACCTGACTTCTACCGCACTAAGCATGGCTAAGCATTTAACCTGTTCCTAAACTTAAATAGGATTCCAATATGACAGCTGGACAAGGAGGGATATATAATGCAGCAATTGGTTCCAACCAATTCCTATACTTAATGCATCATCAACGAATAAAAGATACTCAATGTATTTGTGAAAACATGGGAGGCTTAATATGCTCTGAGGCTTGCCTTTCAGGAATGAGGAAGGCTGGTGGTCAGGGCACTCGGGCAACTCCTCCGCGGCGGCTGCTTCATCGGCTTCCTGCACCTCGGGCTCCTCCTCCTGGTTGGCTCCCTCGAACTCCAGCAACGTCACTCCCTCCGGCACACCTATTGCATGAATGCACAGGATAAATATCATGGATGCAGATGAACGGATGTCAGGGATGCTCGGGGAATGCACGTGTTCGCTGTAGTTTGCATATTCCAACTTAAGCCCTATTCAAATCACTTTTACTTACCAAGTTTATACAACCTAATGTATAATTGTTCATCTTCAGTTAATGACCTAGCACCTGCACCTAAGCATATTCTCAAGTTAGGCTAACCCCTAACAATCAACGAGAACATTGCATCAAGCATACACTCAAGCATTTGTATTTTAGAAAAATGAAGACTATGTAGTGGTACAGTAAACTAGCCATAACTAGAGATTTATAAATCCAAATGACATGAAACAAGACAATCTAGAAAGCTTATGAAATTGTCTACAATTAATTTTCAGACCTCAAAGCATGATTCAACACTTTACCAAGTCGAATTTTTTGATCAACAGAACTCTGTCCTCACAAGACAGAGAGTAAGCAAAACTGGAACCTAACTTTAAACAGCTGTAGTTTCTAAACTACTGGGCCAAATGCCCTCAAATTTTGACAGGAGCTAGATACATAATTTATCTACAACTCTTGTATTCATCACATTCACAGCAAATCAAAATATCATGGGGAACTTTCTAAAGTTCCCAGATCTATCCAGAGGGACATAATGCAAACGAAATAATTATTAACTTATGATGTAAACACATAATTGGACAAAACTAACTCTACTCACTTATTACTCATATCACAAGAACACCAGAAAGTAGGGTGTTCATCACCAAAACATTTCTTTTAATACCTTTCTTAATTTATTTAATTAATTAGAGGAAATGGTAAACATATATGAAAACTACACCATTAAATCTACAAAAATTACAGTAGATACTACATGCTCTAAGTAGACTACCATCAAAATTTCACACCATTTGAGCAAGTATAACAGCCTACACAAAAATAACAAGGCAGAATGGCTTAAAATGGCATAATTAGGAAACCTTAGTGAAAAGTGTCAAGCAATAGATTTCATATTTTTCCTAGCATCCTTAAGGTAGTAAGACATTCTCCAACAAATTTCATGGTCATTGGATTAATAGATAAATTACTAAAATTCACACAAGGATCATTCAATGATAAAAGGAAAATCTATAACTCAAAAACCATACATCCAATGACTCTCAAATTTTTACCAGAGCTTCTACTAAGCAAGAATAGCTTACCCACAAAATTTCATAATATTTGGATCACAGAAACTCAAGATATAATTCAAACAAGTTTGCATGCATTTGAAAACACATTTCAAGTTCCTATTTAATTCATCCAAAATTTCGACATCATATGCTCATATCATATTTTTCTTAAATACTAGACCTCACTGTGAGTCTAACAAAATTTGAATCGCACCATTTGAATCTACACATTTGGAGTTACAAAATTTACAAAACAGCATTCAAAACTGGAAATTTGAACTATCCTTATGAACACATAGTCACTGACGCGTGGGACCTAGGTGTCAGCCGGACCCGTATGTCAGTGAGACAGAACAGGGGAGGCGGCTTCGACGACGCGGAACACGGTAAAGCTCGCCGACGGCGACTCCTCCGGTGAAATTGATGGCACCGGCGTGCTCCCCACAACGATGTGCACCCATCCATGCCCTCACTTCAACCTCTACCGAACCCTAGCAAGGACGACGGCGTGCATGGCGGATGGCGGCGTGGTCCGATGGTGCTCCGGCGAGGTCTGGCCCTATAGGGCGCGGCTAAGCTCGGTACGAGCTCCTAGGGCATGCGGGGAAACTACTAGAAGGAAGAAAAGAGGACGAGATGGCTCCTAGCTACCCCGACTATGGCGGCCTCAACTCTGGCGAGGTCACGCCCATGGCGGTGACGGTGGAAGTGGCCAATGCGCCCTTACCAAAGCTCAAACGGCTCGGCTAAGAGGTGGAGGACATAGAGGAGGACACGGTGGAGCTTTGGGCGGGAGTTGGCTAGTGGTGGTGCCACGGTGAGCAGGCGCGAGCACGGTGGAGCCAATGGCGACAGCGGCGGCTTGTACTTTTCTGTGCTCCGGTCGCGCACGAGAGGAAAGAAATGGCTGGGAGTGAGCGGAGAAGCAACAGGCGCCCTCCTCTTCATGCTGGCCAGCATGCAGCGCGGTCAGGGCCAGCCGAGCATGTGGCGGCCACACGGCGGCCACCTTCTGGCCTCGGTCGGCCATGACCGGTCTGAAATTGCTTTTCAGGTTTCAACAGTACCGACTGATAGGCGAAGTTTGACACTGATTCACTCCTAATCCGTGATGATATAGCTCAAGGTGTAATTGACAAAGTTGAACATCTACATGTGAACTACAACTTTTATAATTGTAGCTCGAGCTGCTTTGGCTTTGTTTGCAAACTATAGAGCTCTAAACTGGGGTACATGAAAACTGAATTTCAATACAAGACTTAGAAATTTTTCTAAGTGTTGGATCAGCTTTCAATTCTGAATTGTGGGTCCTTTTTGAACATGTTGTGCACATTTTCATGACTTGGCTTCTAAACAAAGTTTGTTCCTTATAAAATTTGCTACAACTTTGCTTTAGGTCGCTCAGACATGCAAACACTCTAAGCTACACGTTTTGAATAGTCAAACAAAAGGGTTTAGGGGTCAAAACAAGTCAAACCACTTTTTGAAATCCTATTTAGGCAACATGATCAATATGAACAATGTTCCAAATGCCATTCTAGGTGTCACTAAGTTGTTTAAAAGAATTATTAGCCACACCACACCTTGGTCACACAAGAATCAAGCATGGTATGTACTGAAATAATGAAAAGCACATGAAATGTTACAATTGTTTCATAGTCATGTTTCACATGTTTCATGATCTTGTTGCATAGTATTAACTAACCATATTTCACTAAAGTGAGTTGCACATGTTGCACTTAAGTGTTGCACACTTTTCATTTCATACTAGAAACAACACACATGAAATATGCAACATGTTGCAATGTTTCAAAATCATGTTTCATGTGATATAAGCTTATGAATGAATGAATGATGCTCATGTTCATGAAATGCAAGTGCAAATGTGGAATCCAAACACCTGGGGTGTTACAGCCCTCCCCCCTTATAAAAATCTCGTCCTAAGATTTGAAAAGCGTACCATTGTTGATAGAATTCCTTATAACCATCCCTCAAATAATCTTCTCTTTCCCATGTTGCATCGTGTTCACTACCCTGATTACTCCACATGACTTTGTAAAACTTGACCACCTGACTCCGAGTCACTCGCTCACGAGTGTTAATCACTCGGACCGGCTTTTCTTCAAAGGTCAAATCAGATTTTAACTCGATATCCCCCAATGGAACTCTCTCTTCAGGGACACGAAGACATTTCTTCAATTGGGATACATGAAAGACATTGAAGATAGCACTCATCTTAGGAGGTAATTGAATCTTGTATGCCACCTTACCACTTTGTCCAATGATTTCAAACGGACCAACATATCTCGGCGCAAGCTTTCACTTCACACCAAAGCGTTGGACACTCTTCATGGGAGAGACTTTCAGATAAACGAAGTCTCCAACTTTGAACTCAATAGGTTTTCTATGTCGATCAGCATAACTTTTCTGCCTAGCTTGAGCTGTGGCCATGTGGGTTTGGATAGTACGGACTTGTTCTTTGGCTTCTCGAACAAAATCAATTCCATAATATCTCCTTTCACCAGCTTCTACCCAATTTAACGGGGTTCAACACTTTTGGCCATACAAAGCTTCAAACGGTGCCATCTTGATGCTCTCTTGATAACTATTATTGGATGAGAATTCAGCTAGGGGCAACCATTTTTCCCATGAGCCCTTAGCTGAGATGACACATGCTCTCAACATATCTTCTAAAATTTGATTCACTCGTTCAGTTTGCCCATTGGTTTGCGAATGATAGGTAGAACTTCTTACTAGCTTAGTTCCTAATAATCCGAGTAAGTGCTCCCAAAAGCAAGCAGTGAACTGTGGTCCTCTATCCAAGACAATAGTACGAGGGATCCCATGAAGTCGGACTATCTGATTGAAGTACAACTCTGCATAGTCGATTGGACGAAAGTCTACACGGATAGGAATGAAGTGTGCAGACTTGGTCAGACGGTCTACAATCACCCAAATGGAGTTAAAATTCCTTTGCATAGTAGGGAGTCCAACAATAAAATCCATACTGATCTCCTCCCATTTCCAACCTAGAATAGACAGTGGCTGAAGTAATCCAGCTTTCATGTGCACAGCCTTGACCCGACAACAAGTGTCACACCTAGCCACATAAAGCGGCTATCTCTTTCTTCATTTTGGTCCACCAAAATTGAGGCTTCAAATCGTGATACATTTTGCTACTACCAGGATGAATAGATAATTTAGAAGAATGGGCTTAAGATATGATTTGATTTCTAAGTTCTCTATCCTTCAGAACTACCAACCTATCCTTGAACCATAACACGCCTTCCTCATCTACCCAAAAATGTTTGGTTTCTTGCTCTTTCATCTTGCGCTTGATGTGAAACACACCGGCATCTATCTTCTATAGCTCGATAATTTGACTCTATAGAGTACAACTGACAGTGATGTTGTGAAGGACTGCAGGATGAAGGAGCTTTGACAAATGGACGTCACTTTCAATCAAAGAGTGGCAATGGGATTTCCTGCTTAAGGCATCTGCTACAACGTTTGCCTTGCCAGGGTGATAGTGCACTTGGAGGTTATAATCCTTGATCAACTTGAGCCATCTTCTCTGACGCATATTCAACTCTAGTTGAGTGAAGATGTACTTGAGACTTTTATGATTAGTGTAGATGTTGCACACATTGCTAAGTAAATAATGTCTCCAAGCCTTCAAAGCATGAACAACAGCAGCTAGTTCCAAGTCATGCGTTGGATAATTCACTTCATGCTTTCGAAGTTGGCGAGAGGTATAAGCAATGACTCTACCCTCTTGCATAAGAACACCTCCTAACCCAATACCTGATGCATCGCAGAACACATCAAAAGGTTTCTTGATATCTGGTTGTGCCAAAACCGGAGCTAACATTAGAAGAGTTCGTAGGGTATGGAAAGCCGCATCACACTCGAGAGTCCAGACAAACTTCATGTCTTTTGGCAGCAACCGAGTCATAGGCTTGGCTATTTTAGAGAAATCCAGGATGAAGCAACGATAATAGCCAGCCAACCCTAGAAAACTCCAAACCTTGTGCACCGAGATTGGAGCCTTCCAGTTCAACACTTCTTGCACCTTGGTGGGATCAACCATAATTCCACCATCGGACAACACGTGTCCCAGAAAAGGTACCTCACGAAGCTAGAATTCACATTTGCTGAACTTTGCATACAACTGGTGTTCTCGCAATCTAGTGAGAACCACTCGCAAATGTTCAACATGGTCTTCTTCATTCTCAGAATAGACCAAGATACCATCAATAAATACCACCACAAATTTGTCCAACTCGGGCATAAACACCGAATTCATCAGATACATAAAATGTGCGGGGGCATTGGTCAATCCAAAAGACATAACAAGGTACTCATACAGACCATATCTTGTAGAGAATGTAGTTTTTGGGACATCCACAGGATGAATTTTGATTTGATGATACCCAGATCTCAAATCAATCTTGGAAAAGACTTTTGCTTTAGACAACTGATCAAATAAGATATCTATGCGTGGCAGAGGGTACTTATTCTTGATTGTAACTGCATTCAAGGGTCTATAATCTACACACATGCATAGGGATTGATCCTTCTTCTTCACAAAGATAGCTGGGCAACCCCACGGAGATGAACTAGGACGGATAAGGCCTTTCTTTAGAAGTTCATTCAACTGGATCTTAAGTTCGGCTAGTTCATTGGGAGGCATTCTATATGGCCTTCTAGAGATGGGCGCTGTACCAGGAAGCAACTCTATCTTGAACTCCACTTCTCGATCCGGGGGCAATCTAGGCAAATCATCGGGAAAAACATCCGGAAAGTCACACACGACAGGGATATCTACCAGAGACTTTGCTTGCACCGCATTGGTCGTGTAAGAAAGATTGATGTCCCTAGGTAGCTGTACTAGAAAACCCTCCTGATTACCAGGATCTTTGAGCATGACTACCCTAGTCGATGTATCAATAAGCACTCCATGACGGCTCATCCAGTTCATTCCCATTATCACATCGATACCTAGCCCCGGTAAAACTACCAGATCAACCTAACAACTTTGCCCCTCTATCTCAAATTGCACGTCCCCAACTACCAGCTTGGTTGGGATAGTACCACTAGCAGCCCTAATACAATAACCCTCACCCTCAACAGTATATGTTTTCTGCATAAACTTGGATGCAAATGCTAGACTAATAAAGGAATGCAAAGCACCCGAATCAAATAGTACAACTGTGGGGTGTTGATCAATCAGAAACTTACCAGCAGTCACTACCTCTCCTGAAGGAATCTCAGTAATATTAGTGTGGTTCACCTGCCCCTGACAGCCACCTTGGTAGTTGTTCTTCTTAGGGTAAGGACTCTTCCTTGCCCAGTGACCGGTCTTGTTGCAATTCCAGCATGGCATGTTGCTTGGCGACACACTGGAACTGCCCTGACTGGTAGTGCCCTTGGGAAGAGCAACGATAAATGCCTTGCAAAACCCAGTCTTGGTGGGATTCTTCTTCAGCGGTGGACAGAACTTAGAGGCTGACGCTAGAGGACAGAATGGAGCCCTCTGTGTGACTAGAGCCTTGGATTGTGAGGCGCCCGCCTCATAGGCGCGCTTACGACTTTTCGAAGCAGCATACACAGCATTGTTGTTCTCTTGCGATAAAGCATCACTCACAAACTCATTAAAAAGAGCACACTTACAATTTCCCATGGTCTTCATCAATTTGGGGCTAAGTCTCCGCTTGAAGCTAGCAATCTTCTTGGCATCGATGTCCACAAACTCAGTAGCATACCTTGCAAGGTTGTTGAAAGCCTATAGGTATTCATTCAAGCTCTTGTTCCCCTGGGTTAGCTTCATGAACTCTATATGTTTGATCGCCATGAGACCAGGAGGAATGTAATTTCCCCTGAAAGCAGACTTGAACTGATCCCAAGTGATTTGAGCATTAGCGAGCATAGTGGACCGATGATGACTCCACCAAATGCCAGCCGGCCCATGCAGTTGGTGAGATGCGTACTCAGTCTTCAGCACCTCAGTCAAGCGGAGCAGACGGAACTTTTGCTCGAGAGTATTCAACCACTCATCAGCTTGTAGAGGATCCTCATCCTCCTTGAAGATCGGGGGTTTCGTGTCAAGGAAATCCTTGAAATCACTGTATTGATTTGGTTCTGGTCCTTGGCGTGGACCACGGCCATCCCGATTCGCAATCGTATAGAGAGCCTTGGCCATAGTGCGCTATCCTTCCACAAGCATTGCTATTAATTCCATTGGTGTGGGTGGTGGTGGCGGTGGAAGATCATCATCATCACCCGCACCGGTGGAACGAGTACGAGGCATCTGCACAATGCACAACCAGTAATTATTGATGATGTTAGCACATTGGAGAGGAACAATGTAATTGTGCCAAACTGAATTTACTGACGAGAATGAAAACTTCATACAATAAACAAAGGCAATAATTCATTCTTCAATCACCACATCATCAAGTAGATTACTAGCGCCATACGCAGTGCATTCCAACATGACAAGTTTTAAACTTAACCATTACGATACGCATCCCGAAGGGAGCGAATTAAAGTACATTACATACCGAGTTCGAATTTAAAAAGGTACATCCAACATCAGTCTTCATACTTAAGTTCATTACATCAATGACTGCAAAAGCTTAACTAGTGAGAC
Organism: Miscanthus floridulus; assembly: GCF_019320115.1. Lineage (NCBI taxonomy): Eukaryota > Viridiplantae > Streptophyta > Magnoliopsida > Poales > Poaceae > Miscanthus > Miscanthus floridulus. The sequence continues at coordinate 81,835,205 of NC_089581.1, forward strand.
TTGCTAACGAACTACTCGTCGAAGTGATCGCTGTCCACATCGGAGACACCTTGGACTTCTTCTGGGTCTTCCTCTTCTTCTTCATCTGCAGGCACAGCTGCATTGTCATCCATCTGTACATCCTCTTCTTTGTCATCGGCCTCAATCACTTGAGGTCCACCCACATTTGGATACCTTGGTATGGGGCGAGGAATAGGAAATAGACGGTTGTGCAGCTGATGGTGCTCAACCTGAAGCCCTTCAAGCTGGTCTTGTAGTGCTTGCTCCCTTTGAAAGGCGTTGTGGTTAACCAAAATCCAACCCCTATGTCTTTCTTCTGCTAACTCTAAAGCTGCATCTCTGTGATGGGTCACATGATCCAATTCTTGTGCAGCCTCATCTCTATCAATAGTGAGGTTCATCAGCTGGTTATGAAGCTCGTCTCTCTCGCGTGCTGTTTGACCCCACTGTTGCAGATGATAATTTGCAATACCGTGAATCTCCTCAACTTCTTGCTGAGCTCTCCCACATGCATCCACCCTACAGCGATACTTGCGGGCACGCAACCTAAACTTGTACTGGGCTTCCATTGCCTTGCCAGCTTCATCTAGCGCACTTGAAAGGGTGTTTTGCCTGACTCAACAAAGCTTCAAGACTGCCATCATAGCACTCATTCTAGCGTTGTCGCTCTGCACACATTCGCCACGGCCTCGAACCAAGGCCTGACCAACGTCCTGCGTCCACTCAGCCTTAGTAGGAGACACTCGGGGAATGGATGAAGCAGGTCCACCCACTAACTCATCCCCGAAGCTCTATGCTATATCCATCAGCACATCAAGGGCAGCAACCTGAGCGGCTTCCCATGGGCTTCGTCCATCAGTCTCAATGCTCCACCCATGCCACAACGGTCTTGTGGGGTTTTGCGGCACTACAAAGGTCATGACATACCATGGTACATCTCCCAATGGTACCGCCTGCCTCCATGTGTAGTTGGGTGCCTCTGGGTACCCAACTGAACTGAGCACCCTCTAGAGCAAGGTGGGAGTACCAAACTGGTCCAAAAAGATGCTGCTACCTGTAGGAAACACGAGCGCGGCCATCTGTATCAAAAAAGGATGCAATTCATGTGAGAGGATTATTTTGCTAAGAGATTGCACTTTACACTTGGGATAAGCAATTATAAGGGAGGGAGTAATGCAATATGAATGACATGAGTGAATATGATGTATGCGCGTTCCGTACGTCCTCACAAACCTATGAAAATTTAAGCTTTAGCAGAATATATGGTGGCATACATATGTTCTCTCAATTAGCGGGAACTAGTCGATCTACACGGTGCGTTGTTAGCGTACCTGCAGAAACTTCATTGCAGCCCAACCCAACAAGATATAATGCTTATAATCACAAGTAGTAACTAAGATACTCTCCATATATACATCCCCCGATATATATACCTCGGTATCCAAACTACCCGACAAATGTACCCACAATTAAGTACCTTCATATATACATGTATGCAACATGTAAATACTCTAGTAACCACAACTAGCTCTCCCCTAGACCGATGGTTGGACGGTCATGCTCTCGCAACTCACACTTACCTTAGCGTAGAGGCAATTGATCCATACATTACCATTCAAACGAATGACACCCATGCAATATCACGCCGCATGGACGACGAAATAGAAACAATCAATTCCCCCAAGTTAGTAATTATATATAAGCCACCTAGAAGTCCTTAAGTGGGCTATAAGGGATGTGATCACCAGTATACCATAAAAATTTTGATTTTTGAACACTTATATATAACTATGAGTTGGAAAACCGTTTTTACAACAAAAGCTTTTGTTTTAAATAGCCGTAAGACATGTTTAATGTTGAATCTAGCTCTGATGCCAGCTGTCATAGAACCGACCAATTTATAAGAGCATAAGTACAAAAACAATCGCTGAAACGATCAAATTCTCGAACTTGAGCCCATATAAACCCGGTAGTCAACTGAAATCTCGAAGGATTTCAAACCAACTTGCATACAACCAAGATCATAGTAATTCAACATAACATATCATACGTTACAACATTTCATAGACGTTCGCAAATAGATTACATCATCACAGAGTCATCGTTATTACAAAACAAGTCTTGTAAAACATGCGGAAGCAAATAGTTTAACTTACACACCCGAGTTCAACTACAAATACTGGTTCGCTGATGACAGCCCGCAAAAGCATTCAGATAAGAGAACCGAGATCATGCCCATGATCTAGTCTTCATCACCCACCGGGTGGAGACAATACTTACAGAATCCCTAATATAGGAGGTCATCTGCAACAAGAGGGAATAAACACTGAGTACGGGAATGTACTTAGCTAGACTAACCCATCCAAAACCAAACAAATGACACCAAGGATTATGCATAGCTTAATGTAGTGGATCTGGCTGACACTTTCTTTTTGCAGAAAAGCATAAGTAATAATGATCAACTCTTAACCTGAACTAGCAGTGACTTTTAGCCATTAACCTGTCAACTATATTAGCACCTGTACTAAGCAATCATTTTATCAGGGTGCAAACATTAATAACCATATCAGGTATTCATTATGGCAACCTTATCATCATCATCCATTTAACCATATCATTAAATTAATTGAATCTACGTTGCCACTGCTCAGTCAAGTTCTCACTATCCGGGAGAGACGACGATTCAAATCGATTCCTATCCAGCTGGAGGGGTATTCCTAAACACAAACCCTGCTTCCCCCGTCAGGGTCACAAACGAGTCACCTTTGGTACAACTCAGGAGAAAAATAAAAGAAAAGACGCGGGTCCAGGCCACCCTGCATTCTCAGAGAACCACTCTGCTAGGAAGTGCAGGATTTTAAGCACCTGACTCCCCTTGGACTTATGCCAATGGTTCTCCGCACATCCTTACTACCTCCAAAATGCATCCAACCCCCACAGATCCTGGCCTGAGTTGAGCTACTTGGCTTCGCGGTCGGAACGACTTATCCGGCCAGCTAAGTGTTAGGCTACATTCAACATGACATGAGGACGTACAACGTATCGGTCCTTAAATGACTTAGACGGAGTCACTATGTCCAAACCTACACAAGACTCCGCCCGGTCTTAATTCATTATTAACATGGTTCTTTTCCACGATAGCAAATATAGCCAACGATGATCCACCTCATCCTAAAGCTCGTAGGTGACAGAAAATCACCTGACTTCTACCGCACTAAGCATGGCTAAGCATTTAACTCGTTCCTGAACTTAAATAGGATTCCAGTGCGACATCTGGACAAGGAGGGATATATAATGCAGCAATTGGTTCCAACCAATTCCTATACTTAATGCATCATCAACGAATAAAAGATACTCAATGTATTTGTGAAAACATGGGAGGCTTAATATGCTCCGGGGCTTGCCTTTCAGGAACGAGGAAGGCTGGTGGTTAGGGCACTAGGGCAACTTCTCCGCGGCGGCTGCTTCGTCGGCTTCCTGCACCTCGGGCTCCTCCTCCTGGTTGGCTCCCTCGAACTCCGGCAACGTCACTCCCTCTGGCACACCTATTGCATGAATGCGCAGGATAAATATCATGGATGCACATGAACGAATGTCAGGGATGCTCGGGGAATGCACATGTTCACTGTAGTTTGCATATTCCAACTTAAGCCCTATTCAAATCACTTTTACTTACCAAGTTTATACAACCTAATGTATAATTGCTCATCTTCAGTTAATGACCTAGCACCTGCACCTAAGCATATTCCCAAGTTAGGCTAACCCCTAACAATCAACGAGAACATTGCATCAAGCATACACTCAAGCATTTGTATTTCAGTAAAATGAAGACTATGTAGCAGTACAGTAAACTAGAAATAACTGGAGATTTATAAATCCAAATGACATGAAACAAGACAATCTGGAAAGATTATGAAATTGTCTACAATTGATTTTCAGACCTCAAAGCATGATTCAACACTTTACCAAGTCAAATTCTTTGATCAACAGAACTCTGTCCTCACAAGACAGAGAGTAAGCAAAACTGGAACCTAACTTTAAACAGCTGTAGTTTCTAAACTACTGGGCAAAATGCCCTCAAATTTTGACAGGAGCTAGATATATAATTTATCTACAACTCTTGTATTCATCACATTCATAGCAAATCAAAATTTCATGGGGAACGTTCTAAAGTTCCCAGATCTGTCCAGAGGGACATAATGCAAACGAAATAATTATTAACTTATGATGTAAACACATAATTGGACAAAACTACCTCTACTCACTTATTACTCATATCACAAGAACACCAGAAAGTAGGGTGTTCATTACCAAAACATTTCTTTTAATACCTTTCTTAATTTATTTAATTAATTAGAGGAAATGGTAAACATATATGAAAACTACACCATTAAATCTACAAAAATTATAGTAGATACTACATGCTCTAAGTAGACTACCATCAAAATGTCACACCATTTGAGGAAGTATAACATCCTACACAAAAATAACAAGGCAGAATGGCTTAAAATGGCATAATTAGGAAACCTTAGTGAAAAGTGTCAAGCAACAGATTTCATATTTTTCCTAGCATCCTTAATTTACTAAGACATTCTCCAACAAATTTCATGGTCATTGGATTCATAGATAAATTACTAAAATTCACACAAGGATCATTCAATGATAAAAGGAAAATCTATAACTCAAACACCATACATGCAGTGACTCTCAAATTTTTACCAGAGCTTCTACTAAGCAAGAATAGCTTACCCACAAAATTTCATAATATTTGGATCATAGAAACTCAAGATATAATTCAAACAAATTTGCATGCATTTGAAAACACATTTCAAGTTCCTATTTAATTCATCCAAAATTTCCACATCATATGCTCATATCATATTTTTCTTAAATACTAGACCTCACTGTGAGTCTAACAAAATTTGAATCGCACCATTTGGATCTACACATTTGGAGTTACAAAATTTACAAAATAGCATTCAAAATAGGAAATTTGAACTATCCTTATGAACACACAGTCACTGACGCGTGGGACCCGGGTGTCAGCAGAACCCATATGTCATTGAGACAGAACAGGGGAGGTGGCTTCGACGGCGCGGAACACGGCGAAGCTCGCCGATGGTGACTCCTCTAGCGGAACCGACAGCACCGGCGTGCTCCCCACAACGATGCGCACCCATCCATGCCCTCACTTCAACCTCTACCGAAACCTAGCAAGGACGACGGCGTGCATGGCGGACGGCAGCATGGTCCGACGGTGCTCCGGCGAGGTCTGGCCCCATAGGGCGCGGCTAAGCTCGGTACGAGCTCCTAGGGCATGCGGGGAAACTACTGGAAGGAAGAAAAGAGGACAAGATGGCTCCTAGCTACCCCGACCATGGTGGCCTCAACTCCAGCGAGGTCACGCCCATGGCGGTGATGGTGGAAGTGGCCAATGTGCCCTTACCAAAGCTCAAACGGCTCGGCTAAGAGGTGGAGGACGTAGAGGAGGACACGGCGGAGCTTTGGGCGGGAGTTGGCTGGCGGTGGTGCCACGGCGAGCAGGCGTGAGCACGGCGGAGCCAATGGCGACAGCGGCGGCTTGTACTTTTTTGTGCTCCGGTCGCGCGCGAGAGGAAAGAAATGGCTAGGAGTGAGCGGAGAAGCAACAGGCGCCCTCCTCTTCACGTCGGCCAGCGCGTAGCGCGGTCAGGGCCAGTCGAGCGTGTGGCGGCCACACGGCGGCCACCTTCTAGCCTCGGTCGGCCATGACTGGTCTGAAATTGCGTTTTAGGTTTGCGTTTCAGGTTTCAACAGTACCGACTGACAGGCGAAGTTTGACACTGATTCACTCCTAATCCGTGATGATATAGCTCAAGGTGTAATTGACAAAGTTGAACATCTACATGTGAACTACAACTTTTATAATTGTAGCTCAAGCTGCTTTGGCTTTGTTTGCAAACTACAGAGCTCTAAACTGGGGTACATGAAAACTGAATTTCAATACAAGACTTAGAAATTTTTCTAAGTGTTGGATCAGCTTTCAATTCTAACTTGTGGGTCCTTTTTGAACATGTTGTGCACATTTTCATGACTTGGCTTCTAAACAAAGTTTGTTCCTTATAAAATTTGCTACAACTTTGCTTTAGGTCGCTCAGACATGCAAACACTCTAAGCTACACTTTTTAAATAGTCAAACAAAAGGATTTAGGGGTCAAAACAAGTCAAACCACTTTTTGAAATCCTATTTAGGCAACATGATCAATATGAACAATGTTCCAAATGACATTCTTGGTGTCACTAAGTTGTTTAAAAGAATTATTAGCCACACCACACCTTGGTCACACAAGAATCAAGCATGGTATGTACTGAAACAATGAAAAGCACATGAAATGTTACAATTGTTTCATAGTCATGTTTCACATGTGTTCATGATCTTGTTGCATAGTATTAACTAACCATATTTCACTAAAGTGAGTTGCACATGTTGCACTTAAGTGTTGCACACTTTTCATTTCATACTAGAAACAACACATATGAAATATGCAACATGTTGCAATGTTTCAAAATCATATTTTATGTGATATAAGCTTATGAATGAATGAATGATGCTCATGTTCATGAAATGCAAGTGCAAATGTGGAAGCCAAACACCTGGGGTGTTACACATGGCAAGCTGAAACAACTTGTTGGTAGTGTTAAAATCTTTATAATCAACAATATCATGAATTTCATGTCTCAAACCATCATAAAAATGACACACTTTATCCTCCAGATCCTCCTCTATCCCACAACGAATCATGCCCTTTTGAAGCTCTGCAAAATATTCTTGAACGGACATATCTCCCTGTTCTAAGCGCTATAATTTTTTAAACAAATCTCATTTATAAGAAACAAGAACAAATCTATCACGCATCCCTTGTTTTAAGTCTTCCTATGAATCAGGTTTTTGTTGCAAAGAGGCCCACCAGATTATAGCAAAATCTTTAAATTCACTAGTGGCTTGTCTAACATTATGGCAATCAGGTACAAGATGGGAAGCAAATTTTTGTTCTATTGTCATCTCCCAATCTAGGTATTCCTCAGTATCATATTTCCCATGGAAAGGTGGAATGATAAATTTAATTTTAGCATAAGGATCATCGTTACCTTGATTGTGCCAGTTCTTATTACCTCCCATACCTATTTTATTCTTGAGGAGTCGTCTTCTACGCAGGCAATTTGCGTTGGTCTTAATGTGGTCCAGCAAACCATTGGAACCATAAACAACATCCTCCTCCAATTCTTGAAAATCATCATCGTCATCCTCCTCGTCTTTATTATCGTCGGGCATGGGAAGATTGGTCTCGAGCTATTGAATCTACCCTGTTAGGGTGGAAACTCGCTTGTCCACACTCTCAATAGAATGATGTTGTTGATAGAATATCATCAACAATCCTCCGAGGGGTATCCCACGAAGGTAGATTGATCAGCAGAGGAGCGTGAGATCAAGAACAAGAAGGCAACAGAGACACACGAGTTAGATAGGTTTAGGCCGTCAGTATGATGTAATACCCTACTCCTATGGTCTGTTGGTTTGTATTAGCTATCGTATGATATTGCATGAATTTGGAGGGGGTCCCTACCCGCCTTATATAGTCTGGGGAGCAGGGTTACAAGTCGGTTAGATCTGAGAGATAACCGGAAAGTAATAACTGATTACAGGAATCTTGGGATCATACATATCCTAACAGATCTATAGTAGCTTTAGGATATCTTCCTGGTGCCTTGTGGGCGTTGAGCAGAGTCGTGCCCCATAAGGCTTCGTCTTGCGAGCTGGGCCACCCCTGGGGGCATAGCCCATGTGGTCTGCCATGGGTATCTAGGGTCGTACCCCCCATAGCTAGTCCCCGAGCGCCTTGTACCCATTATGCAATGCCGTCTTGAGCTCATCCAAGTAGGTGCGAATAAAGCCGAGCAGTCAAACTCATGCTCCAACCACCGTGATGAGTTGCCGAGTAGCGTGAATCGTCGCCGAGCAGCATGAATCGTCGTCGAACAGTGTGAACCATCGCCGAGCAGCGTGACCTATCGCCGAGCAGTGTGAACCATCGCCGAACAATGTGAACCGTCGCTGAGCAGTGTGACCTATTGCCGAGCATTGTGACCCAAGTATGGCTTGCCATAAGGGTGTAAGGAGCTCAAGTTCTAAATCGAAAATTCCTTTGCAGTGGACCAAGTGTGTCCACTTAGAGTTCGACCACGGTAGTAGGAGTCAATCTTCTTCTATAGTCATGTAGTATTCGAGAGAAAAAAATCCTGCACATTCACCGTGAGGTGAAGTGTGCCCACTTAGTCCTCGAGCCTGATAGTAGATGATGTAGTCATGTGGTGTCAGGGTCAGAAAGTAGAAGAAACATAGAAAACCAGCCAAACAGGCAGCCAGTCCCCGGGCGTGACCCCAAAAGAGACAAAGCACATTCACTGCAAGGTGAAGTGTGCCCACTTAGTCCCCGAGCCTGACAGTAGGTGATGCAGTCATGTGGTGCCAGGGTCAGAAACTAAAAAATAGTCAAAAACTAGCCAAGTAGGCAGCTAGTCCCTAGGCATGACCCAAAAAGAGACAAAGCACATTCACCGCAAGGTGAAGTGTGCCCACTTAGTCCCTAAGCCTGATAGTAGGTGACGCAGTCATGTGGTGCTAGGGTCAGAAACAGAAAAATAGTCAAAAATCCGCCGAGCAGGCAGCCAGTCCCTGAGCTGCTAGCGGAGATATCGGAGAAATCAAACCATGGAGAAGAAACCAGAGTAATGGCTATATAGTGTCGGTTACTAAGCCTCAATAAATGGCAGAGAAATCGGCGATTATTCGGCGAGTAGCAACTGACGGCGTCGATAAATGGGCAACGTGGGCTGCGGTTGCACAAAAGCCCACGTTACGGCCCACCTTGATGTAGTGGAGGATTTGGAGAGACGCAAATCATGGGAATGGTTTCCCAAAAACCCTCGACTATGAGGAGGAGGGGAAACGCTTTTATAACAGCGCCGCCGCACCCCGTGCTCCGACCTTTGCCACTTCGTCTTCCTCCAAAGCTCTCGCATTTCTAGATTCGCATCCATAGTAGCCTCCACCGCCAAACCCTAATTGATTCCGAGGGATGGCGCCGAAGAAGGGAAATGCCAAATCAAAGAAGACGAGCCCGAAGAAAGCGGGAACCGAAACCCGGCGTGACGAAGAGTGGGTGTCGTTGCGTACGGGAGAAGCGGAGTTGAACAGATTGGTGGAAGCCGGCGTTCACCCTGACCGCGTAACCGCCGGATGGCGGCCAGCCCATGGTGAGCCCTTCCCAATGCCTAACACCGATGAAGTTGTAGTCTTTTAAGATTATTTCTGGCGTGGGTTGGGATTTCCTGTTCACCCATTCCTTAGGGATTTGATGGAGCTTTGGGTGGTTAGTTTATGCAATCTCCACCCAAATACCATATTGCACCTCTCAATCTTTATCCATTTCTGTGAGTCATTTCTTGGGGTTCTGCCGCATTTCAACCGCTTCGGACACCTATTCTGGTTGAAGAAGAAAGGCAGCGATGGCTCCAAGGTGGTTGGTGGCGTCTATTTGTAGCTCCAGGATGGAATGGCCAATGAGTATATCAACATACCACTGAACACTTCTCTGAAAGGGTGGAATTCCAAATGGTTCTACATGAAATAGAGCCACCCTGCAATCCGCTGCAACGTCCACCATATCTCAGAGAACTAGAGGAGCTGGTTGGAGAAACTGAACAGTGTTAAAATGGAACAAGTGATAGAGCTCCTCGACCTGATTCGAGGCATAGAAATTAGAGGCGAACTGGTGGCAACAAGCTTCATAGTGCGCCACATCTAGCCCTGCAAGGAGAGGGCCCACCCGGGCTTTGATTTTAGAGGTGATGACGATGGGACCCAAGAGAGGACAGAACGATTGACGAAGAAGAATGTCCTAGAGCAGGCTGTAGAGCTATTCGCTCCCAATATTTCGTTCGCATGGCCAAAGCAAACGAGGGCCTACAATTGCACATATCCGCCCCTAGAGGTGATCATCTCAATTTTTATTCCTGATACTTTTAATCCTAAAGCATTGACAAGCAGTGAACTGATTCACTTGTGCAAAGATCCATTTGCAGGAGAGAGCAGTGTATTTCTCCAGCGTCCCGAGGGGTGATTGGCCGAGGGGAGTAGATGCCCGATGATCAGCTTGGTTGGAAGAAGATGTGGCCAACACCTCATCAGAATCCAGAAGCACCGATGCTGGTCGGATGGAGACTTCACCCCTGGTGATGGAGAAAGTTCGGGGAAAGAGGGCAGCGGTAGACGAGCCAGCCTAGAAGAAGAGAAAAACAGCGGCTGCCGCTCCCCTCAAATGGGGCAGCATCTTGCTTGGTGGCGACCAGACCACTCGACAGTGAAGGACCACAGTGCTCGAGTGGTCTAATGATGACAAAGATCCAGTTGCTCCTCCTTTGAGCACCCAAGCACCTCCAAGCTATACACGCATGGAGGAGCAACCAAGGGGAAGCGAAGAAGTCCTCGAGCACTAGGTGACAAAGGTTCCCGCTGGGTAGGCGACGGGAATCCCCGACCAGCAGGCGGAGCAAAGTCCAACTGTGGAGGAGGCAAGACCTTTACCCTAGGATAAGGGAGTTGACCTCGTAGCCACGCCTACGGGCTTGGGCAGGCATCGCTGATTCAAAAATTGCATCGGCAGACCAAACAGTTAGTATTCTCATGTTGCAGTTACTTTGCTATCTTGTCTTAGCTTTTTTGCCACTTAACTAGATGATCTGATGCAATGCAAGGCAGACGAAGGATCTAGACCCATCCAAGCAACCTTGGGCTGATCCTAGAGCGGAGGTAATGCCGTTAGCTCCCATGTCCGGGTCCCCGAGTGCTCGGCAGCCAGCGAAAGACTCAACCACCGCTGTGGGTGGACTTGGACATGGTGAGAAGTCGACGTCGGCAGGGAATGAGTCGGCGACAATACCTGAAGCGACGGTGGTTGCCGCCGGGCCTTCAGGAGCTGAGGCTAGAATTACTAGCGAAGCACCAGAGTCTGGGTCGACCGAACTAATGGCCCCCTTGGAGCTAAAGGCGCCCCTAGAGGCGTCACAGGGCAAGGTCAGACCCTTTGTCTGGCCATAGAGCCCCCCGACGGTTTCTCCCGCAGCTGCGGCAGAAGAGGACGAGGTGGAGGAGGTCGTTCGTGTTGAACCTCAAACCCAATCCATCTGAATCCTCTATAGGCGCGGCAATGAGGTGGTAGTTGTGGAGGAAGAGGACACCCCTAAGGAGATAAGGAGGCTAAAATTCACCCTCGCCAGAGTAATAAAACAAATCAAGGTTAGTATTGAATCCAGAGCATTCGTTTTTGACGTTGGAGATCGAATACCATTATTATCCTTGTGAATTTCAAGGAATAAATCGGACTGTCGAGCAGCGGCATCAGTTAATAAAGAGGATGGAGCCCCTTGCCGAGGAGAACCAAAAACTCAAGGAGGTGATAAACCTCTCAGAGAGACACACTCAGAGGGCCCAGCGCGAGTGAGACCTCACTGAATCCAACGCGCGGGACCTGGAGCACTAGAAGGGAGTCCTATCTGAATAGCTGACGATTGCAAAAGAACAGCTGTGGAGCAAGTCCGAGCAGCTGGCCACTACCTCCACACAACTGAAGGATGCTTCCGAGCATTTGGAACAGCTGTAAAAAGTCTCTAAGCAGAAGAAAGGTACGTGTGATCGATGAAAGTGCTCTACATAGTTGGATATGCTTACTTTTGGTGCTGACTGTTGTACTTGTAGAACAAGATGTAGAGCTCGGCCAGCTGTGCTAGGCCCTCGAACAACTCCGAGAGGAGAAGGTGAAGGAGATAGGGTGAGCGAGCAAGCTAGCCAAGGAGCTGAACGGTGAGTATTCCCTGGTCGGGGTTACCGCTGAAGTAACTTTCTCGCTTGATGGAACTTTGTAATCCTCACAGACTACCGTCAGAGGGTCAAGGCACAATTTGATGTGCTAGAGCAGGACGCCTAGACCCAAAGGGACAAGTTTGACACCATGGTTGCTGGAATTAGACCAGTGCTCGACTGTGTTGAACCAGAAGTGGCTCCTCAGCCCGACGGTAGGCCGCCGCACCCGTACATTATCATTGAAAGGTGCAAGACATCGTGGGAGAGCTTCAAGGGCTTCAACCACGATGCCGTTGTTATCACCGCTACCCATGCCCTTGCTGTGGTTTAGTCCCACTATCCAGCCACTAACCTTCAAGCGATAGGGGGCGGGTTCGCCGAAGGACTGAGCGAAGCATAGACCTAGCAGCTCGAGGATGAGGTGGAGGAAGCAGCGAAGAAGTTGACAAGTGATATAGACCTGTTCAGCAAAATGGACAACAATGGCGGGGCACAATGATCCGCCTGGCGGATATCATTTGTAATTTCAGGACAGTGTAGTTAAAATGCGCGAAGACGTAAAAAATACTTATGTATACGATAAATATTATAAGGTGCATGTGTATGCGGTTAGATTGTATTTCAACAAAAAAATCTTCATAGTTTTAACCACGTAATGTAAGTAGATTCTGAGCAGTTGGTTCGCTATTGACCCATATGGCCTCGGCTAACCCATAGTCCATAGCGTCAAGCGCGGAGCCTGTGCACATGTAGGAGGAACAGGCGTGACCAAGGAACCACAGCCGACCACCCATAACGCAGGGCACGGAGCCTGTAGCATGTGTAGGGAGAGATTAGAAGCTAGGTCTTCTCCATAGATAAAAGAATGGGACGTGTGCTGTACGGTGGTTATCAAGAGAACTTGGAGATATAGGTAATATAAACGGCGTTCGAGCAATTTATTCTATGCTAAACTCTCGGCCTTGGCTAACCCATAGTCCATAATGTCGAGCGCGGAGCCCGTAGATGTGTAGGATGAATAGGCGTGACCAAGGAACCATAGCCAACCACCCATAACGCAGAGCACAGAGCCCGTAGCACATGTAGGGGGAGATTGGAGACTGGGTCTTCTCCAAAGAGAACAGAAAAGAAAGTATGTTGCTCGCCGATCGGCGAAATATCTTGGAGACTTGGAGAAAAGTGTTTGGTGATTTGGAGAAAAAACATGGCAAAATTCATTGACGATTTAGAGGAGACGTGTTCGGCGATTTTGGAGAAAATGTGTTCGGCGATTTTGGAGAAAACGTGTTTGGCGTTTTTTGGCGAAAAATGTATCAGCGACTTGGAGAAATCTTTTGGCAATTTTGGAGAAAATAGTTCGACGATAACATTGGAGATTTGGAGGAACGTGGTCGGCGCAGTTATGGCGATTACGTATTGGAGTTTTTTGTGAAGTAGCATAGAGCTCGGCGACCGCGAGTGGATGTTAAACAAAAATAGAGACAAAATGGAGACAAGTTATGGAGACCAAAACTTTATTCAATATAAAAGTGGAGAGTACATATCTAGAGCGTTTCAAGGATAGCAACATATAAGGTGTTCGATGTGTCATGAGTTGGGAACATCGACTCCTTCTAAGTCACTTAGGCGATAAGACCCTGGTCGAGTAACCTCTTTGATGACATAAGGTGCTTCCCAAGGGGAAGAGCGCTTGTGCATCCCTTTAGTTTTTTGTTTTCTACGAAGAACGAGATCGCCAACAGCAAATGAACAACCTTTGATGTTTCGGTTGTAGTACCTCCACAAGCCTTCTAGATATTTAGCTGTGCAGACGTAGGTGATTAGGCGTTCTTCCTCGGCCATGTCGATGTCCTCTGACCAAACAGCTGCGACCTACTCTTCATCATAGTTTTCCACCCTAGGTGCTCGGAAGGCAATGTCCGCTGGTAGTATGGTTTCTGAGCCATTGACTAAGAAGTATGGAGTCACGCCGGTGCTGCGACTAGCTTGAGTATGCAGTCCCCAGACTACAGACTAGCTTGCATTAGTGACGGCTATGGGCCAATAGAAACCAGCTTAGAAAGCCTTGCCAACCAGTGGTCTCGAGGCCGCATGGTTGCCGCAGGAACCAGAGTGAATTTCGAGAAGTAGCTTTACTCCCTCCTCTTGGGTGATGCATTTCTGTAGTATCCCTTCCTTGGCACTTTTCCTACTTTGACAAATTAGGCGTTCAGTTTTAGTCTTGTTGGCGGGTACCTCGGTGCCAGTGAGGTACTTGATGAATTGCTCCCTCCAATCAGCGACCGGCGAAGGTACTATAAGCACCAGTTGCTCAGCGGGGGGAACTTCCTAAACTTCCTTATCTTCTTTGATGGATGGCACCAGGAGATCCTGGACGAAGACCCCCAGTGGGATCACGGTGCAAGAAGAGCCCAACTTGGATAAGTGATCGGCGAGCTAATTTCGGTCGCGTACCACATAAGTGATCAGGCAATAGCGCCACTATAACACCCCAGTGTTATGCAAGCATTTAGGCACTTCAAATCATGCATATTATGCATCATCAAGCATCCTAATCATACATGCCTAATCATGTAAATAATAACTGAAACAATGCTTTGAAACATATGAAACATGCTCGTGAAACATGAATGTTGCATACACTTGTTTAGAGTTATTTTTGCCCTAATTATGCTTGCTAGGCTAATAAAACATGTTTGGCTATAATTGTAAATCATCTAGAAATATTTGTGATACAATTTGGAGCAAAGTTTATATTTCAATTTTTGCCAAATTTTGCTTTTAAAAATAATTATTCAAAATTAGGGTTTTGAATTAATATTGATTTTAATTTGGTAATTCAAAATCTATTTGGAATTTGACTTTGGCCATCAAAGCAAAGTTGTAGAGAATAAATTTTTGAGCAACTTTTATTTTTGGGCCAAAGTTTGAAACTACTTTGAAAAAGTTCAAAAATTCATTTGAATGAATTTGGGAGAGAAAAGAATTTGAAAAAGATCATTTTACCTTGAATGGGCCTCACGCCTCGCTTTTGGCCCAGCCGCATAGGCCAGCCCAGCCTACCTCTGCGCCACGCTCCTGCTCCCATGCGCCGCACCCGTTCGCCATGCACTCGCCCAACCGCGATAGAGAGCGCACGCCGCGTGGCGGCCATGCGCCGGTGAGCACACCGTGTGGCACCACTGGCCTGCCCCGCGCCCCTCCTATCGCGCCTACACCCGCTGCGCTGCGTCTGCCTCCCCCTCCTCCATCTCATTTTCTCTCTCACTCGGTCTATAGTAGCAATGGCAGTAGCGCATGCTCCCCTCTGCCACCACCACGCTGCCTCGCCAGAATCGGCTCGCCCAGCCACCACTGCTCACTATAGGCCGCTCCACCTCGCCAGCAGCTCCGCCTCCACCTCGCGCAGCTTGTGCTCATCTCCGTTCGATGTGGTAAGGCTCGAGCCAGCCGCTATTGCTCACCGAAGCACGACCGTTCTCGCCGGAGCAGCACGGCTCCGTGGATCTCCCCTTCTCGCTCCCTTTCTCCTTCTGTTTTCGCACGCATTAGCACCGCCTTGCCCCCGCGAACCTCGTGCGCACCTCCCCGTGCCCTGCCGTGGCCACCGCTCTGCCATTCACGCCGTCGAGCTCCCTTCCAAGCTCCTTCAGTGCCCGTTCTTGGCGCATCGGGTCTACCTCGTTGTGGGGAGCCCCTAGTGGTGACCTCACCGCTAGCGAGCTCACCGACGGCGAAAGCCGGCCGGTCAGCGACGGCCCCTGCTTGGCTCCAGCTAACGCATGGGCCTAGATTGACCACGGGTCCTGCCTGGCAGCACCTCTGGGTGCACTACACCGGGTGCACCTAGCAGTTTTGGGTTGGTGGAATTTTAGTTTTAAAGAAAATGATTTCAAAAATTGATTTAAAAAGCTTATAAAATGTATATCTCGAGTTATATTGCTCCAAAAATGGTGAAATAAATTTTTGTTGTGATCCTCATGACTAGATCTAGGGTTTAAAAATATTGCATGTCAGTTTGGTGACACTTTTCTGTGGAGTTTTATTTAATCATTGAAATTGCTGTTTTCTTGAGAAAGGCATAATAAATCATAGAAAGATCAGAAAAATATGATTCCAAGTTTGTTACTCTTCTTGTGTAATGTACTTTCTAGGAAAAATATATGCCATGCATGTCCTGTAGAAAAATTATGATGTGTAGTTCAAGTGCCTTTAATGGCTGATTTTTATTATTTTTGCTAGAGAGCAAAATTTGTATAAAACATGCATGTGATAATTTTTGTACAGTGATTATTTACTATTTAGAACCTAGGAAAATACTAAATCTGTTGTTTGACACTTTTCATAATACAAAGTATTTTCATGCTCATATTTAGGTCCAAGCTTGTCATTTTTGTGTAGGCTATTCCACTTATCCAAATGCCATAAAAATTTGATGGTAGATTACTTAGGGTAGTACTGTGCTATGGTAATTTTCTAAGATTTTTGTATGCTATAAAAATAGATGTTGCTATTCAAACCTATTATTAATTAGGGTTTAATCACATGTTGCTTTATGCATGATTAAGAAATTAGTGAAGCTTTGGTGTATCTTTGAAGCATATAATGAGATGTGTTGACTTAGCATATTAGTAGTAGAAGAGAATGCAGTAGATGACATGTGCTTGTAGTACATGTTCTTGGATGATGTTGACTACCTTGCATGCAAGCCTATTCATTGTGTTCATTTCATTCGATGCACCTTTTGCATAAGCACTTACGCACCTGCATCATACAGGATCACAAACCGAGAGCCCGGTCGTCATACCCGAGGAGCTCGAGGAGTAGCTCAAGGTGCAGCCGCAAGAAGTGACCGAAGCAGACGAGGAGGACGTTGAGGAACTTCTGGAGTGCCCCGATCACCGCCCGAGCTCCTTCGAGAGAGGCAAGCCCCAGAGCATTTTTCTCCCCGGTTTGCGATTATTAATTAATGCTTTACTTTAATTGATGCATTACGTTCAGGAGTTGTTTGCAACCGTTGCTGCATTATACCTTGTTTACCTTTGTTATACTATATCCTTGTTACCCTAGTATCCACAGTCGAGTCAATGCTTAGCTAGCTTAGACCGATAGAAGTCAGGTGATTTCCTGTCACCTGCGAGCTATAGGTGGTTACCTAGATCTGCTCGGATAACTATGTAGTCATAGTATAACTAAGTGTTAATTTGAATTTGAGACCGGACGGAGACTTACAGGGTTTTGGACTATAATGCTTTCCATCTGTGTCAATTAAGGACCGACCATTGTTGGGCCTCGGGTCATGTTGAACGCATGCCTTACATTTAGCTGGCCGAATAATGTACCTTTCGACCGCGAAGCTAGGAGATTATTCGGGCCGAGTGGATTGCCCGCAGCGCACTATACCGGAGCAGGTGTGGTAGGACACAGGGGCGCGATGATAAGACCGAAAGGCAGTCGGTCGGCCCCCGGGTACATGTGGTTCCTAGCAAACTTGAGATTTTTCCTGGATAGTTGACTCGGTGACCGATACCTCACTTTAGCGGGTGAGTGAGGTTTGTGTAAGGAATAAATTACCAGCTGGTTAATAATCGATTCGAATCGCCATCGTTCACTGGATAGTGAACAGTTGACTTGAGTTACTTCATCGTAGTAATGTTGATGGAACACTTGGACAGTTATAATGGATATGACATTATGGAAGTTGTTAATGATCATTGGTTATCATTATTTGCTTAATCACATGCTTGCTCTAGTATAGGTGCAAATGTAGTCGACAGGTTAATAATAATTAACTTGACAATAATGCTTATGGAAAGGTTCTTGAAATGCTAAAAATGCCTTTTTGCAAATGAGTCAGCTACCCTACTATAAAGCCCTTCATAATCCTTGGTGTCACTTTATTTTCGGTTATGTTGGGTAAGTCTAGCTGAGTACCTTCTCATACTCAGTGTTTTGTTCCCACTTGTTGCAGATGGGAAGATGTATTACGACTACTGTATCAACTATCTTTATCCTGCGATGGGTGATGCTTAGGACCATGGGCATGGTCATTCCTTACGTCTCATCTAATGCTTTTGTTGGAGATGATCATCAGCTGGCACTGTATTTGAACTCCGTGTGAGTGTGTGTGGTTTTGAACAAATGGCTTCCGCTACTTCTATTTGAACTCGTGTTGTAATAACTATGTTTAAACTCCAATGTACCTGTGATGCGAACTTTTATGTAATATGTGATGGTGACCGCTAAACTTATTACGATCTTGGCTGGTATGTGAGTTGGTTTGAAATCCTTCATGATTTCATGGACTACCGGGTTATACGGGATTAAGTTTGCTAAATCGTCTGCTCTGGCGGGTGATTTTCTTACTTAATTTCGTATAATTGGTCAGTTCTATTACAGCCACCACTTCCATCGCCAGACCCGCTCCACCAAAACCTTTATTCTCCTATCTATGTGCTGCTTGTGTTAATTCTAGAGTTGACACAGTTGTTATGTTAGTGTCGCTTGTTATTATAAAAAGTACCCTTCATTGTGGACATGATGAATGGTGTGTAATGATTATATTTGTATGGTGTGTTTAGTAAATAAATTGTGAAAACTAGATTCAATTCTATCACCATCCGATGCAAAGGTTGTTGGCTACTTTGTCATCACCGCCGCTATTCATCTCATACGATATGGGTCAATAGTGTATCACCACCGAATAGCTTAGTAAACCGACACCGATTAAAGGATATTTAGAGGCGGATCGTACTACAACACGATGGTGACCATTACCTATGACCAGATGGTTCATATAGTGAAGTGAAGGTGATGTCCACCTAGACACAGACATGTTGGCCACCAAAGCAGCGGTGAACATGCACTACACACAAATCGGCTCGTTGTGTAAGGCAACTGTGATTCTGATCATTGGCCAAAATGGTGGTGTTGGTGTACACCCACACAGGCATATCATGGTACAACATGATGGAAATAATGACCTGATCACAGATGGATCATAATCCAACATGGTGGTGTAAGTGTACACCTACACAGGCGGGTCGTGCTCCAATGTGATGGAAACAAGGACCTGACCACAGACGGATCATAAGCTAATAAAATGGTGTTAGTGTATACACACACAGCTAGGTCGTGCTCCAATGTGATGGAAGTAAGAACCTTAGTATAGATAGATCATAAGCCAATACAACACTATTAGTGTACACCATAGTTGGTCTTAGATAGCGATGGTGAGGGATATGATCATCACTGCCGATAGCTTACTGTTGAGGCCAAAATTGAACTACGATGAGGGTTACGATGTGGCTCTAAAAGGTCCGAGTGTAGTAGTGTGGCCCCCATAGGACTTAATGATAACCTAGCACATAGCTTTAGCCCTCGAGATATCATAGACCCCCCGCAAGTTCTGTGTACTGTAAGTACCAATGAGCATTTCCATCAGGTGCTAAGGTTTTGAACAGTGCAACATGATATTCCCAAGTATTGACGAGCTAGCATGTTCTCATTCGGGTACCAAGAGCATTTCTTAGGTGCTGAGAATCTTCTTTGGGTACCGAATAGGGCTATGGTACACCGTACATCAGGGAACATAGCTCCCTAGGCACTATGAGCACCTGGCTCTGGTGGTACACCCTATATCGGGAAACATGGTTTCCTAGGTTAGCCCTTGGGACGTTGTTAATGCCTCGTTCGGGTGGTGGCACCCGATAGCCAAAAGCATGGCCTATAGGGCGTCCATAGGCGCCATGTTTGGGTGATAACATCGTTGTACTCAAAAAGTTGGTTCCTAATGTATTCCGATGTGTGTTTAGTGGTTGCGCATCATTAAGTCCTAGTCGTAGAACAAATAGTGAGGATGGGGTAATTGCACCACGCCGCTCGCGCGTCACTATACCAGTTGGGTTTTAGGGTGACCCGATGCGAGTCATTTGTTAATAGACACTAAGGGTGTCACATTTTTCTTCAAGACCCTTAAGTAATGTGATATCAAATTTTCATGAGCCTCATTAGTGGAAAGAGCGAGGTCATTATCTTGGAGCCCTGAGGCCAACAATGTCCCAGGCCAGGAACCACTATGGGTGAGTAACGAACACGTGAGCAGCTGTCGGTAGTTGTGTATGTTACTCTTTGAGCCAATAATGGTAGAATGAGTGAGCATCTATGTTCTAATGAATAGGGGTGATAGGACAAAGCCTAACCAGCATGGGCATGTCATAAAACACTTTTTATAGATTCTAGGAGCTCATACTTTGGTTACAGCCAAGAGCCAACCAGTTTTTTGGTTTCCCGCAAAGGGGCACACATCCACTTAAATAAGGTGCTTCGAGCTCATCCACGTATTGGGAGATTTACATGACATCGAGTGTCAGAGGTTGTAGGATATACTGGTGACCCTCCCAAATACCCATAGACTCTAGTATGGCATGGTCGGTAGTGAATGAATCACTACCGCTTACACCTGCTGAAGGGGTGAGCCGGGCTGAGTACTCGATCTGAGTGTCACATATCTCGCCTGCACTGGCTTGGGTGATGGTATGTCAAGTTTTGGACTATTAGGCCCTATGGCCTCCGTGGTTGCACAGATGGGTTCCTTCTCAACAAAGCTGAGGAATTGGTCTCGGTGGCTTGTCTCCCCATGTGGGTTTTTCGGAGGCTGCGCCTCTCAGATCATGGGGGCGTGGCCTAGACTTAACTCCTGCTCTCGCCTGAGGATACTGCTAGGATTTCATTGACCATGTGTGTTCCCTACCTATAAAATAGAGGGAGAGAGAAAGGAGTTAGTACACCTGCATAGTAGCCTTGGCACGCTCACCTTCCCTTGTTCGTCGCATCTCCCGCTATCACCATATCTTGCTTGCCACCCATGGCTAGCGAGAAGCATTCATGAGAGGAGGAAGAGGAGGGGCCAGCCAAGAGTCATGTGCCCTCTATCCTCAAGCCTTTCACCTGGGATTATTGGGGTTTAGGTGAGGATGGATCTACTGTCGACTTTGTCTTGGAGGAATCTGATGCAATCCTTGATGTAGTGGTTTCTCCTCAACACGCTCGATGTCATGGCTAGCTGTCGTCCTAGATGCCTTGTCACCATGGCGTCCTCGAGCAATGCGAGCTGTGTCACCGCAGGACTCGTCTCCCTTCTTCGACAATGAGGAGCCCAAAGACGATGGCCACAATATCCACACCATGAGGTGGGAGCTAGCCATGGCTGGACAAGCCCATCGAGATGGATGCCAGGAGGTGGAGTGGCTAAATGCGTGCCTTTCAGTGACCAAGACCATGCTCGGTGCCATGAATGGGGAAGCGGCCAAAGCCAAGGCCACCGATGTGGTGGCTCATGCCAAGCTCGCTAGTGAGTTGACCTTCATCTTCATCACTTTCTTTGCAAAGTTGTTTTTGCCCTAGAGTGGCGAACTTTGAATTTCCGTGTTCTTCAGTAGTGCAGGAGCAGCTAGCTATTGTCTAGGCCAAAGCGGTGGATCTTCGTCGGGTTAATAGAGAGTTAGAGCCGCCTAGGCATGTGGTGGTACCGCCATGGCATGTGTTAATAGCAACCACTATGTGGTGTTGGAGGAGGCGGTGAGCGCTGCCATCGAGCTGGTTCAGCAGGTGGTGTCAAGCTTCCATGAGTAGGCTCTCGGCCTTCTAGTGTGAGTTAGGGAGGTGACAGCGCATGGCATTCTCCATGGGGCTGCAGCAGCCCTAGTCGCAACCCATCTTCGACTCTAGCCAAGGGTGGACCTACGTACAGTGGTGCCTAGATTCCCGTTGAGAGCAAAGGTACCCGAGAACATCGACATCGAATGGCTTAACCGATTTTAGTGTCGCTGCCAACACCATTGCTGCTGTTGTAAGTGTGGAGCAAGTCATCAAGGATACCCCTCATTGAGGTCGAGCCCTGTTGGTCTGCTCTTCTATAAAGGATTATCTGAACAAGATTTTGATTTGCGGACTAGTAGTGTTCTTGCAAACCTTCTCGTGTGTGATTGTAGTAGTGGCCCCCGAGCACTCAGGTAGGTTAGCTTAACATGTCCGAGTGCTGGAAACTTGTGAATCACAAAGATTGCTTCGACATGCTTGTTTACAAGTTTTGTATCCTCGCATAGCCCCCGAGCATGTTGATCTGAGTGTCGACTGGCCAGTGTGACCTTGCCCAGGTGGTGCAGTGTTCGTATGGTGTAATCATGCTGATGTTTGTGTCTCAAGATTGGCAATGTTGCATAGAACTAGAACATAGCCCCTAAGCGGTTTTTAGAAGGGTACTTCCTAAGTTGTTAGGGCACATAATCCTTTTGTTCATAGCAGTTGCAAGACATACATGTATTATTTTTATTGATGGAGGGAGACAATAGTTAGTGCATATTGATAGCATAGACGAGGTTCACCTTGCCATCTTTGGCCCCTCTCTACTTGGGGCTAACCCAAGATTTATTGTGATGAGTGCCATTGGCGCTTTAGTCCCTAGTTGCTTGGTCATCCTTGATGGCCAGATTGTCTTTCCCTTCTTCTAGCTTTGCTTCCTTGAGCAATTTCTCAAGTGCTTCTTGTGGCACTAGTGTAGCTGGTCAGGTTGAGGCTGGAGGGTTGGGAGGTAAGATGTTGGGCGGACTTACTGGTGTGAGTTGGTGCTCTAAAGGCGGAGGTGAGTATTGGGGGTTCATGTGTCTGCATCTTGCTTAGCCTTATCGTCGAGCTTTGGCTCATCCAGAATCTAGTCCCATTGGGCCTATTCGACAGCCAGCCTTTTGCACTCGTACGCATCTTGAAAGTTGCCTACGATGGTGATGACACCGCTGTTGACATTTCTAAAAGCAATCACCAAGTATGGAGATAGAATCTATCTCCGGTAATGGCGTCAGAAATGCTTTTTGGTATTTCTTAGCATCATCACTAATAATTA
This sequence comes from Miscanthus floridulus, assembly GCF_019320115.1. Lineage (NCBI taxonomy): Eukaryota > Viridiplantae > Streptophyta > Magnoliopsida > Poales > Poaceae > Miscanthus > Miscanthus floridulus. The sequence goes on from NC_089581.1 coordinate 81,858,004, forward strand.
GCAATGCCACTAAGTAATAGCCTTGATAGTTCCTTAAAAATTTTAGATATTTATCCACAAGCGTACGGAGCTATCATTGTAGCATTTCACCTGGAAGTATTTAGGGTATCGTTATTTATATTTTCCCAAAGGAAGGCATTTGATTAAGAGTCTAGTATGGATATGAACTAGAACAATAATGCTTGCAAGTACTCCAATGTTTATAGAAAGGGTAAAAATGGTGATTTCAAGATAGTGGACACACACTTGGAATTCCTCAAAGGACAATAGAAAACAAAGAATAAAATAATAACCCTAAGGTGAGCAGGCATTGGTCTACTATAGTCATACAAAGATTAGTTAATGGTCATACAAGTTACATAATTAGTCTTAGGGCTATATGTGAAGCAGGTCGGGAGCCCACCGAGTACTGGTCTGCCAGCAACCTCATGTGACAATTTAGACTCCTACACCCTAGTCGAACGTGGGGGATTACAAGGGACGGACAGGGCTGTCACCACCTGCCACCTACCCATCAACCATGGAAAAAGACAATGCATTCACCTCTCTCCATACCCAAGCACCACGCTTGCATATATAGAAACTACCCAAATTCCCCTGGGTCCCCGACCCTACGGATCGACAGGTAAAGAACTTAGCCACACCTAACGGCATGATGAACCGCCACCTCAACTTTTCTCTAATTCTGATTATATAAGTTATATGAGTGTTTAAGCATAATATTAAGTGTGCTACTTTCATGACATAAAAACTATAGGCTAGTTCATATATCAAGATTATAACACAACAACTATACTCTAGTTCATAAGTATGACTATAAATATCATATGAGAGCATAACTTTGTAAGAACTCATATCTCTATTCATACCCAAAGGTCTCTTCTTCCAAGGAGCCAAGCTCTCCAACATATCTTTGCCTTGGTCTAAATCTACTAAAAAGTAAAGCTACTACTACTAGAGAGTGAGGTGTGTGAGGTGATGCTCAAGTGACGTGTGTGTTTAGAGAGGGGGTACCCCACTACTTATACAAGAGTGAAGGCGGTGCTTCTGTCTATGTTTGGCGCGAAACTCTGGGCTGCACCGCCTTAGCATGGTGACATGCCACCGCCACAGCAAGGAGAGGCAGGGCAACATCTAGAGGGGAGTGGCCGCCCCCTAGGAGTGGCCGGCCCTTGACCACCGCCTCAGGGCACCACCTTTGCATGGTAGGCCTTGGGCTGGTTATGGGTCGCTGCCCCGTGGGGTTTTGCCCATTTTGAGTCGATATGGTGGGCGTCTCCATTGCTTCTTTGCGTTAATCAGCATCGGAAAATGCCTTTTGGTGAATTATTCCATGTATTCATGTTTGTGACCTACAAAATAATGTTCTTCAAATACATGTGGAACTTGGTTAATAGTAAATGCATATTGATTAAGTTTGCTAATTTCTCCTCCTTTTGTCACTTAATTGGCGGTCAGATTTGATCAGTAAAGACTGCCAACAAGCTCCCACAAGCTTAACCTTTGCTCATCTGAATCAAATAGCTAAGATATTAGTTGTTGATCAGTAGTTGCTACAATGATGAATATAATTCACAAGTGCCATGCCTATAACAAATTATTCTTCTTTAATTTAAATAAGTTGGCATTCTTTCCACCCTTTTAGCTTAAATCCCTATGGGGCTTATTGCTTTTCCATGTCTTAAGTGGTTGCAAGATAGAATAGATTTAACAAAATAACCAATTATTCATTCTTTGATCAACCATATATCCGGAGGTTTTGTAAGTTTTGTAAAATAATAGTGAGTTCCTCAAATGATTCACTCATTCACTCAATGTGTGTGATCCTCACCAAGACATTTGATTACTTTGCCTTCCTTTCATCCTATCTCTAAAAGGCTTTGAGTGGAGTTTTGGGTAGGAACGAATAAGAAGCATACTTGCATCACACATATTGTTAAGTCAAAAACCGGATCCAAGGAGATGCATGTCATGCACTTTGATCAAGATGTGCAAGTGTGTGGAATTTTAAAATGAGTCCTAATTCTACCATTTTTGTACTCCTTTGATCATGACTTTTTCTCCTTTTTGAGAATTGCCTTAGAAGTATGGGCTATCTCTCTCTTTTCAATACTTTAGAACCTTTATGTGTTCCATATTTTTTTCTTTTCTTTTGCTATTTTGAGAGCTTCATATGTCTCTCTTTTTTTAGCATAGCTCCATACTTCTTTTTGGCATATGAAAAACTTTAGAGAGGACTCATGACAAATGATTGGAGTATTTATTTTGGTGGACGGAAAAAGCATGTTTTTGCGTAACTCTCAATATAAGAGTTAACATTTTATTTGTGGGTGTACGTGAATCTTGATCATGGGTGCATGCCGAGAATCTATAACAAGTGTCACAAACAATTTGACAAAACACAATGTAAATACAAGTAGCATATGACAAAGGTTTTGAACTTGAATATTGTCATATGGCCGTGGTAGGAATTCATAATCATTGAGGAATTTTTTATTTTACCATTTTTAAAATGAAAACTCCGGATATCAATTTTCTCTTAGAATAAAGTCATAGCATATTCTATTTACCATATCATAACTTGCAATAACTTAGAAAAATGATCATGCTTTTGCAACCCACAAGTTTCAAGTTTTAGGATGAGACATTTTAACCAACAAACTTAAATCTTGGGGAATACTAAGTTACAGCCTAGGCACAAATAAATTATAGACAGAGCAACTATTCATCATTTCAACATAGGAGAAACTAAACATTCTTGGATCACATATGAGAGTGGAATAAATATTTTTGTTGCTTTTATCATATTTGATTTTTTTAGATTTTATATTTTTCGATTTTTAAATGCTAATAAATAAATAAATGCAGAAATTAAATAATGTAAAAATTAAAATGCAGAAAATAAAAGATAGTACTTACCTCTGCGGGAGTCCTCCTCCAAGCTTGCTCGAAGCCAAAAGATGATTTCGAGGTAGGTTATTTGTTTAGCATATCAACTAATCTTCGCAATTACTAATTTTGGTACGATGGTCAAACTAGACAAGATGTTCCGTTTGATCAGGGTAGACTGATTAACCTAAATCCCATGCTTAATTTAAAGAGTTTATGGAAGCATGATTGATCAATAACCATACATCCAAACCAAAATATACTTCTTGCAGAACATCGAAAGATAAATAAGGTTTATTTAACAGAGGTGAAGGGTAAACTTTGCAGATTTTTTATTTGTTTTCCTTTGTATTTGCATTCCACCAATGTCTATACTCAGTAGTCTTTGGTATGGTGATCAAACTGGACAAATTTTGATCAAAGTAGACTAATTAACCTAAGCTCCATGCTTAATTTAATAAGTCTATAAAAGTGTGATCGCACAAGAATCATACCTACACCAAAACCTACTTTGTGTAAACATGGTCGAAAACTTTATGCTTTATTTGACAGAAGTTCTAAGAAGTGAACTTTTTAAGCTTTTATTAAATTTAGCCTCATTAAGGTATAGACTAATAATTCTAAGTTGTAATATCTTTTATTATTAATGTAAGGGATCACTATTGATTTACCTTCGGCAAGGACTCACCCTTTAAAGTCCAATGAGTAGGACTGTTATCCATTTATTTCTTGCTTGTTGATGGTACATCCATGCCCGAGGAAGTGGACATGGATGTCGATCCTTTTACTTGCCAAACTTGTTTCATCCCTTTATGTGGTTGTTTCATGGGCTGGTTTTTAATATGTTTTGTTCATGTTATACCTATTAAACGGGTATTTTATTGCTTGGTCTTGAATATGAATGTTAACATGCCCTGATCCCACATGGATGACTGCATTAGTTGTGTTAAGAAATGGTCTCCCTAGGAGGAGGGGAACTTCCTCATTGTGGCCCATATCCAGAACGACGAAGTCCATGGGGATGTAGCTATTTTGAATTTTTACCAAGATGTCCTTGGCTAATCCCTCTAGATTCCATGTAGATTGGTCCGCCATCTGAATAAAAACAAGCAGTGGACAAAGGTCCACCTAATATTTTATCATATATTACCTTGGACATGATGTTAATGCTTGCTCCAAGGTCACAGAAAGCGTTGTCAAAGACTTTTGGGCCGATCGAGCATGTGATTGTCAGGCGGCCAGGATCTTCTTTCTTGGCAATGAATGGCGGATCTAGGAGATAATCATAGTTCAACCAACAATTTTAATAGATTTGAGAGAGGTTTCAGGTTGCCCCAGAATCTTTCTCGAATAAAAAGTAGGTATAGAAGTAGCAATGGAGGATAATTTTTTTATTTGAGAATTTATGTTTTCGAGCATTTTATCGTTTGACATTAATTTCTTTGTAATATTTTCATTAATTTTAACTTGGCCTAATACCAAGTCTTTAAAGGAAGGTTGATTCGAATTGTAATATGAGTTGTAGTTCGAATTACCTTGCGGGCGGGATTGGTTATTCCACCCGTTATTACCTGGTTGGCGAAACCCGTTGTTGATGAAGGTAGCTTCTTCATGGGTTTTGGGGCAGTCATTCTCTGAATGGCCAACGTTCCCACAGACCTCACACGTCATGTGTGAGTCCATGGCCTAGACAGTGCCCATCATGGCATCTTTCTCTAGGGTCCATTCCTCCAGTCTTTTCATCAAAAGATCTATTTTTGTGGAAAGCATGTCCGTCCCTTCATGGTATGCATTACTTTTTGTGTTTTTCTTTCCTCCCCTAGCTTTGATTTGACACCATTTTATTAATGAGAGCTGTGGCTCCATCAATGGTGAGGGAAAGGAATGCGCCTCCAGCAGCAGCGTTGAGGTGGCCCCAAGACATGGGTATTAATCCATCTTAAAAATTTTAGAGCACTAACCAGTTTTCAATCCCATGGTGCGGGCATACATGGATTCCCATGCCTCGGGAATGGTTTACATGGAGCTTTGCTAGAAGTTCAAAATTCATCCCCTTAGGGCATTGGTTTTGCCCATGGGGAAGAACTTGGCGAGGAACATCGCGGAACATTTGTCCCACATCTTGACAACTTTCTTTTCCTTTTAAAACCACTACTTCGCCTTCCCCGAGAGGCAGAAGGGAAACAAGCGGAGCCTGATGCTCTCAGGTGCGACGTCCTTGATGATGATCATGTTGCACAACTCGAGGAAGTGTTGGAGATGCGCGTTTGTGTCCTCGCTTAGCAAACCATGGAAATGGTTTGCCTGCACCATCGTGATGAGGCCGGTACAGAGCTCAAAGTTCCCATCCCCAATGCTGATAGCCGGCCCAACGGGCACATTGATAACATCGGGGGTGGAGTAGTCACAGAGGGTCTTGGCCACAATTGGGGTAGCGGATGGTGTAGGGGTGACTTGTTCGACTGTCTATGGAGTGGCAGAAGAAGCGGTACGGGACCGTTTCTTCCTTAGGTGTGCCTCCGGATTTTTAATGTAGTTGTTCGGTAGGTCGAAACCAGTCATATACTATCCTATTTTCATCCACAATAGGAGAAAACAAGTAAAGTTAGCCTGCATAAACAATGGCTACCTTACATGCATATTATCCTAAACATTTCCTACTAGATTCTTTAAACAATATGCCTTCCCCAGCAACGGCGCCAGAAATGCTTGTTTTCATTTCTAAACGCAATCACCAAGTATGGAGATAGAATCCATCGCCGACAAAGGCGCTAGAAATGCTTGTTGGTATTTCTTAGCGTCATCACTAATAATTAGTAATGCCACTAAGTAATAGCCTTGATAGTTCCTTAACAATTTTAGATATTTATCCACAAGCACACGGAGCCATCATTGTAGCATTTCACTCAGAAGTATTCAGGGTATCGTTATTTATATTTTCCCAAAGGAAGGCATTTGATTAAGAGTCTAGTATGGATATGAACATGAATAATAATGCTTGCAAGTACACCAATGTTTATAGCAGGGGTAAAAATGGTGATTTCAAGATAGTGGACACACACTTGGCATTCCTCAAAGGACAAAATAGAAAACAAAGAATAAAATAATAACCCTAAGGCGAGCAGGCATTGGTCTATAATATTCATACAAAGATTAGTTAATGGTCATACAAGTTACATAATTAGTCTTAGGGCTAAGTGTGAAGCAGGTCGGGAGGCCACCGAGTACTGGTCTGCCAGCAACCTCATGTGACAATTTAGACTCCTACACCCTAGTCGAACGTGGGGGATTACAAGGGACGAACATGGCTGTCACCTCCTGCCGCCTACCCCTCAACCGTGGAAAGGGACAATGCATTAACCTGTCTCTCCATACCCAAGCACCATGCTTGCGTATACAGAAACTACCTAAATTCCCCTAGGTCCCCGACCCTATGGATCTATAGGTAAAGAACTTTGTCACGATGAACCACCACCTCAACTTTGCTCTAATTCTGATTATATAAGTTATATGAGTGTTTAAGCATAAAGTTAAGTGTGCTACTTTCATGACATAAAAACTATAGGCTAGTTCATATATCAAGATTATAACACAACAACTATACTCTAGTTCATAAGTATGACTATAAATATCAGAGGAGAGCATAACTTTGGAAGAACTCATATCTCTATTCATACCCAAAGGTCTCTTCTTCCAAGGAGCCATGCTCTCTAGGGTAGCTTTGCCTTGCTCTAAATCTACTAAAAAGTAAAGCTACTACTACTAGAGAGTGAGCTGTGTGAGGTGATGCTCAAGTGAAGTGTGTGTTTAGAGAGGGGGGTACCCCTATACTTATACAAGAGTGAAGGCGGTGCTTCTATCTATGTTTGGTGCGAAACTCCGGGCTGCACCGCCTCAGCATGGCGGCATGCCACCGCCACAACAAGGAGAGGCAGGGTGACGTGCAGAGGGGAGCAGTCGGCCCTTGACCACCGCCTCTGGCAACCACCTTTGCATGGTAGGCCTTGGGCTGGTCATGGGTAGCTGCCCCATGGGGTTTTGCCCATTTTGAGTCGGTATGGTGGGCGTCTCCCTTGCTTCTTTGCATGAATTAGCGTCAGAAAGCGCCTTTTGGTGAATTATTCCATGTATTCATGTTTGTGACCTACAAAATAATGTTTTCCAAATTCATGTGGAACTTGGTTAATAGTAAATGCATATGTGATTAAGTTTGCTAATTTCTCCTCTTTTTGTCACTTAATTGGTGGTCAGATTTGATCGGTAAAGACCGGCAACAACCACGTGGTCCTGGCATTTTGAGTTTGAGGTAGGTGTAGCTAGGGATTGCAATGAATTTGATGTAAAAGTGTCTCCCGAGGATGGCTTGGTAAGGACCCTCGAAGTCAACGACTTCAAAGGAGAGTATCTCCTTATGGTAGTGTACCTGGTCACCAATTGTGACGGATAAAGTGATCGCACCGAGGGGCATAACCCATCGTCTGGGGATGATCCCATGAAACAGAGAGTGTGAGGGACGTAACTCACTTGCCTCAATATTTAGCTTTTTGAATGCACCCATGTAAAGGATGTTTATGCCGCTTCCTCCATCCATCAGGACTTTCATCATTTTTACGCCTCCTATGACCGCACTGACCACCAGAGGGAATCGACCGACCTCGATAACATGTTTGGGGTGGTCATCTCTATTGAAGGTGATGGGGCACTCTGACCATCTTAAATAAACAAGAACTGCAGGAGCAGTGGCATAGATGAGTCATTGGGTTACCTTCTCATGACGGTGGTCCTCGTAGGCCTATGGGCCCTCGAAGATGATCATGACACCCTCGATGTTAGGGTAGCCATCTTAGTCATCATCATCAGCCCCATCTTTGTCCTTCTTCAGAAGGTTGCGCTTTGACTTATCCTTGCTGGCTTGAATGACCTCACGCTTGTAGGTTTGATAGTCCCTGGCCAAATGATTCACCGAAAAGCCATGGTTTTGACATGATTTGTTCATAATCTCGTTGAACTTACCATGGCCTCCACGGCTTTGCTTTGGCTTGTTGCCATCTTGTTTCTCGGTGTTGGCCACAAGCTCACCTTTGCGCTTGCAATCCTTCTTCATGGGTGCGGATTGGCCGACGCTATCGGTGAGTCGTGACTTGTATTTGCTATTGCTGGCATTGAAGCAGTCCTCGCCGTCAGCATGCTCATGGGCTAAGGTGAACATGTCATAAAAACTGATGTTCTTCCTTTGCCTGACATCTTGGATGAGGGCTTCACTATTCATGCCTATAGTGAAGGCAGTGATAATGTTGGCATCAGGGACGTCCTCGAGTTTGTTCTTGCTCTATGTAAAGCATTTGAAGTAATCACGAAGGCTCTCACCGGTCTTGCATTTGCATCCTAGGAGGTCCCACGAGGTTCCCGGCTTAGTGTAAGCCCCCTCAAAATGATTACAGAATTCCCTCTTGAGATCGGACCATCATTTGATTGAGTCTTCCTAGAGGTTGTTTAGCCAGTTTGTAGCTGAACCTATGAGGTAGATCGGGAGATACTAGATCATGAAGAACATGTTCGGGGTAGATGCCGCCTTCATGGCAAGGCGATAATTTACCAGCCAAATCTTCGGATCTATCTCACCGTTGTATTTGTCGATGCTTGGAGCATGGAATTTTGGCGGCGTTGGGGCCGATCGGATCTTGTATCCGAACACAGGAGGCCCAACTAAGTCACAGGGATTGTCCTCGACATCGCATGGCGTCGGTTTAGGCTAGTTCCTAGGGTTTCTCCCATCGTGAGGAGCATCACCCTCGCCATCAGAGTAACAGTTGCTTCCTACATCATCATTAGCCCCATCGTCCTTGTGACCTACCCCAATGGTAGTACGCCCACCGCTACTGCCCCCACATCCACCACCGTTGTTGCCTGGTTGTGAGACGAGACCTTGGCGGCGTTCAGGATTATGGTGTGGGGACCTGTTTTAGGGCACGTGACTATGAATGATACATGTGTTGCTGGGTGCTGGTATGTGGTCCGCTATGGTTGCTATCAGCTCCTGAATCCTTTGAAAAGCATGATGCCCTTCTTCTATAGATGGTTGTGGCATCGTCTTTGCTTCCCTCATGGCCTCGCCAAGTTTTGCTTAGCGTTAGAAAACACCAGAGCTACTCGCAAAATATTGTTGTGAGCCTGATGGCCTAGAGCTGCATTCTACTCCTAGAGCTAATGTTGGAGTTTTCGATTTTCATCTGCTAGCACGTTGTTGTGATTAAGCAGGCGATCCCAAGCGTGTTGGCTCGTTTGGTAAGGCGCTGCATAATCAAACTCAAAGTGATTGTGAGGAGAATGTTCAGGGGTGAGATACCTATTTCCTTCATAATCGCTTGTGCCGAGGTAATAGCTGCATGTATGCGAGATGATGTGATCATCATCGACATTCGCGTGATCATCTCCACGTGACTGGTAGCAGTCGTAGAGAAAGAGGCGGGAAGTCGTTGTGTTACTGAGTTTGTAGGCATTGATGCCATGGTGCTGGCTATTTTCATCGGAGTAGTCCGGTTTTTCTAGGATGGTGCCACCCTGGCTACGGTTGTGGATGGTGACTCCAACTATGTTCTAGCTAAAGTCATCATCGCTATGATCCCAATTAGCTTAATATAAGCTTTGCAAGCCCTCCATAGGAGGTTCGGATGGCAGCAAGATGGCTTGAAGAAATTGGGTTTGGTGAGTCATTGCCACATGTGTTGGTGCTCCCATGAGTCGGGAGAGAATCAGATCAGGTGCCAAATCCATTATCTGAACTAGATCCCTGATCTTACGAAGGAAAAGAGTGGTGTTGAGACTATGCTCTTGGCCAGGTTCGACAAGAAGCTGACCATAGCGGGTAAGATTACACCGCAGTTAGTCTCAAATGCCGACAATGAGGGCTATGACCATCACTACCGACAGCTTACTACTGATGCCGAAATGCGGCTGTGATGGGGGTTATGATGTGGCTGTAAAAGGTCTGAGTGTAGTAGTGTAAACACTTGTGTATCTCACATAAACACATATTAGTCCACATAAGGTTGTCACTCAATTACCACAACTAAACTAGGACTTTCACCATCCACAAGAGAAATCTGGTGGCACCTAGGTGTCCTCAGAAAGCTTCTATAGATGTTTTTTGCCTCCACCAGAAACCTTCATTCCACAGTGCTAGAACTTTCCATTTCTTCTTTCAACCACTAATAGATTGGAAATAGTGCATTGCAAAGCCACCCTAAGCTTTGGTGCCACCCTCTCTAGGGGACCAGACTTATCCAGTGACTGTAGAAATAGTCCACCAAACCCTCTCTGAAAATCTTTCTCAAATGGCTAACTCCCAAATGGTGTTTCGCAAGACCACAACGCCTTTGGCACTGAGTTAGCAATTTCAAAACATTTTTCAAAGGTTTTCCCTTTCTTTGTTTCCATGCCATTCGATCTAAATGCACTCTCGAGTTAGATCTCACCTATTGGCACTAGATAACCAATTAGCAAACAAGAATGTCCCTCTTGATAGTATGTCTATCTATCCTAAACCTAGTTAAGTATTTCTCAACTCAACCTTAGGTTGGTGAAATAAATTGCCCTATAAGTATACCTTTACCTTTTGTATTTCATTCCATCTCCATGTCAGTGATGCCTATGAGCATTCAACCTCCATCTTCATCTTTCATATGGTGAACAATGGTCATCAACAAGTGTGGCCAATAACCATGCCACACTTGAGCATTATCTGTAGTAATGAAGCTCCTCCATCTTCTATCCATCAATCCACTTGATATCTTTGTTTGGTTTCCACGAACGATATGGTCCTTTTCATAGCTTCACATGGCCTTCATAGTCCATCGATCATTGACTTGCTTGCTCTTCATAGTTGCCTTGGTCCATTGGCGCCAAGCCCTCTACTCGCACTTCACTACCTCAATGGTCTATCGTGTCTTGAGCCTCTATCTTGCCCTTTACACTCGCACACGATCCTTCACATCCAAGCCTTGTCTTATTGGTCTTCACCATCTGGCCATATGAGACTATGTCATGTCCCATATTTAATAAGCTCCTTCTCTTGATCTTCACTTGATCAACTCTTCACTAGTTGAGCACTTTCAACACATGCACATGCCATCTCTCCTCCATGGCTATCATGTCTTGCTCAACCTAGCTTATGGACTAAACACCTATTCATCTCACATGGAACTCGTTAGTCCACCTAAGATTGTCACTTAATTACCAAAACCAAACCGAGAATTTCATCCCTCTATTGAATAGTCCTACAAAACACATTCGATAGTCCTATAGATCACAACCATGCACAAGAAAGTGACTTGTCAAGCTCTAATTCTGTTTGGCCCCACTTGTTAGCCTAGCTATCCTGTCTCCACCCCACCAAAATGCACAATCTCTCTCTCTCACACACATACACTCTCATTCTCTCCCTCCCTCTCTCTCTCTCGTCTTGCTTTGTCTGTTCTCTCAAGCCCACAAGCAAACCAAGGAGGAAGGAGGGTGAAGGAGTAGCAAGGGGAGCATCCAAGATAGCCTAGAAGATCCAAGGGAGCACCAACACCTATCCTTGCTAGGGATTTGGCTTGGAGAAGCTCAATCTCCCTAGCAAGGGAAGATCCCAAGATGGAGTCACTACCCTAGATCTGGACATCACTTCCAGTTCAAAAACCCACTTCACTGCCGGATTTTGAACTGACAGTGGCATATCGGTAGTGATGTGGGATTGACATCACTGCCAGTCCTTAAAAACCGACACTGATCTATAGGAAACAGTGTCGGTTCCTGGTTCCACCCGGCAGTGTCCAGTTGAACAACTCTGCCAGTTTGTAGTGCCACCCGACAGTGATGGTTGCTTCAAGAGTGTCGGTTCATGGCTCAAGCTAGCAGTGTTGTGCAAGACTACACTATCGGTTTGTGGATCAAACCGGCAGTGTTGTCGTAACCATCAGTGTCAGTTGATGGATCAAATCGGCAGTGTTGTCATAACCATCAGTGTCGGTTCATGGTTGAAGCCGGCAGTGTTGACCAAACCTACACTGTCGGTTCATGGGTCAAATCGGCAGTGTTGTTGTAACCATCAGTGTCAGTTGATGGATCAAACCGGCAGTGTTGTCATAACCATTAGTGTCGGTTGATGGTTCAAGCCGGCAGTGTTGAGCAAGCCAACACTGTCGGTTTGTTGCTAACCGGCGGTGATGGCCCGTTCGTATTTTATTGTTTTATAATTTATTTCAATTTGTATTTTTTGTGGAATCGGGTTTCGCTTTATATACGCTACATAGATGACATGTCCATCAATATTAAACATTACAAATGTTACGGTTACAATTCAAATGTTCTTATCCAGATCTCGATCCCTCAAAATAAAAAAGAAATGTTCTCGGACTTCATAGATTGTGCAATGCTTCTCGGACTTCTTACAAAAATCTGGCGAGCTGCTCTGGGCCATACTGGTCCTTGTACTTCATGGATTGTGCAATGGAAAATAGTCCATCTTTTTCCAATACCTCGACTAAGATGAATTTTGCCAGCTCCGATTGTAGTGCGACGATCTCCATGTCAAGCAGCCTTTTGTGCTTAAATTTCTTGCGCTATCGTTCAAAAAAGATGATATCCAAAGAGGAACAGTAAATCATTTTGTTGAATTATTAACAGACATAAATGAAATGGGGATTATACACACCAACTTATCGGCTTCTTCCGATTTCCCGCCGATGTAGCGAAGCATTGCCCACATTACATAAAACCCGTATTCATTGTTTCCCACCGACTGTGATAGGTACTTCCCCTCCATTTCGACAACCTTGAATGGGAGCGGCTTCCCACCGATATGTCTTCTTCGAACACTGAGCAACATTAAAAGGAGAAACATTAGAAAGCGGTATGTGTGATTAGAAAATGATATGTTATTAGGATCGCTTACTAATTCAGCACTAACACCAGTGCATCCAGATGATGAAATGGTTTTTTCTTCGAGTCCCACACCTCGAGCAGATTTTTGGCAAGATTAACACAAATGAAGATGAAATGGTTGCTGCAATCACAGAATCCTAATTATCAAATAATCTTAACGAAAAAAGAAGCATAAAATTAAAAGCCGAGAACACATACTCGCAGTTGTAGGCTAGAAGTATGTGGGTTTTCTTCTTCATCGTGAATTCATCAAAAATAGCAATCAATCTCTATTTTAGGTCTTCCACATCACATCCATAGAGGCCTAGACATGTCCTCTCATTGACTCGCATGGGGTCCAAGAAGCCTATGTAATCCCATTTGCTTTTTAGAATGCAAAATTTTGCTATACACCTACATAAAATCATGGGAAGTGCTCAAAAGTTAACAATTTGTGTGTCGAGAGAGTAGTTAATTGTAAAATCATGCATGTAGGGTACTTACATAGTCCACAGCATCAACAGTTGAACATAGAGATCGTGTTTCTGGTATAGCTGGAACAAGCACTCCCACTCGACATTGAACTTCTCTTCTTCAGGATAATTGAAAACATGTGGCGAATGGATAATAACCTCAAAACCAAAGTTGTCCATCTCTGTTGCTTGAGCCATGTAATATTCATGTAAATGGCGCATATATGTTGTCAGATTTTTATACTGATGATCAGGAACCAAAATATTGCCCCTTACATACTTCATCGCTGGTGTTGTCGTCCCTTGTACATCATAATAGATGGTCGCGGCCTCTTCCATGGTTAATCCTAGGTTGTCTTCGACGTACTTCTATATGTTCCTTAAATCTTTATTGTGTATTTCTTCATCTCTTGTTGTAGCGTATTTATTCTGTGTTTGCCTTTCGAATTCAGACTTCAACATAAACAAAGGCAGTGAGGCACAGAGATTGAAGAAACTCACACAATCTTCCTTCGAGACGTGTGTTGTAAATTTTTTCCATCAAGGAGGTAATGCTGCCACTGAATGTCCTTTTTCTTTTTTGTTGGTCCACTTTTGGAGCATTAGCCACTGAATCCAAGGACCTTTTCTATGACTGCGAGGATGTCTTTGATCTTGTTTTGGGCTAAGGTGGAGGAGGAGGATGACAATGAGAATTCTGTTTTCCCGACACTGATGAAGATGGAGTCAGATGAGGAGGAGGAGGAGGAGTCTCTTTTCTTGGGGCTGATGAAGATGGAGTCGGACGAGGAGAAATAGAAGGAGACCTCTATCTTCTCAGGGGTGATGGCTCTAGATGAGGAGGCGAGTGATCTCTGTTGGGAGATGGTGTATCATCGCGGGTGGGCGAAGACTCGCAGTCATCCTCATCATCAGAGGACAATTGGTGGTCAAGCTTAATGAAGCGCTTGCGCTAGGTCACTTGAGAGCCCTTGTTATGACCAAGTTTTGGCCTGTCTTCTGCTACGGAATACTCAATGGGTATCTTGTTATACTTCTTATCAAGTATTCTATCAATGGTGATGTGAGCGTACCCCAGTGGAATTGGGCGACCATTAATTGTCCTGTCTCCCATAGGCTAGGCCTGGCCGAGCGCCACCTTGTCCTTTGTCCATTCCTGATGGATGTACAACCTGACATTGACGGGTTCAGTGATGTCATCCACCGGATGAGGCACATTCGCCTCTTCTTCGTCGAGCGGGGTTGATCCACAGCTGCTGCGACCCCTAAACTATGGGCTAAAGGCAGTAGGAGTAGGGTTTTGTGGTACTGCTGACCCCATGGACAGCAAAATTTGCTCGACTCGCGCTTCAACGGTCACCTCAATCCGTGCTTCCATTCTGTCTTCCATCTCTTTTAGTCTCCTCAAATACTCTGCCTCATGTTCCTCTCTACCCCTCGAGCGGCTCCGGTAAGTGTTAGATTCTTGGGGGAATGCTAGTTTCCAAGGAACAACACCGGTTCCTCTTGTGCGACTAGGGTGCTCCTTGGTTCCAAGTGCTTGGGTGAGCATGTCTTTCTCCCTATTAGAAGTGCGAGTCCCTTGCCGCACCTCCTCAGTTACCTAGGAGATACTCTAGATGAGTTCGCTCATGGGTTGATTTGAGGAGCTAAAGCTCCCATCCTCGGTGTGTCGTACATTCCTCCCCACATAGTATATTATCGATCTGGGCTCCTAATCGGCAGTCTCAACTAGAACGCCTTCCTCAGCAAGGCGATCCATCTTTTGAAGTTCTACTTCAAATTCTGGCATCTTTTTGGCGTAGCCACGAGAGCGAAGATGATGAGGATTCATCGCTTTCTGTCTCCTTATTCTTCCTGCTCAGTTCTAAGTACTCCTCATATAACCTGTATTCCTTGAAAGCCTACCAGAAGTCCTTCTGCTTGCTAAACTATCCACCATCAAAATCTGGCTCTTTATTTTGGAGGACAAAATTCTTGTACAATGTCCCCTTGAAATTCTTGAAGCATGTCCCCATGATTTCTTTTGCTTTTTTCTTGACTAACTCCCTATCATACTTGGCTAGGAAAGTGAAATACTCTAGGATCTTGACATCCCATATGTAATCCTTCTCGCTTTCAGGAACCCTCCACCGGTCATCATCTTTCCCAATCCACTTCCTATACTTAATCTGGATGAAGTCCCTAACAAGTAACCCAAGGATAGTCTTGTATTTGGTCAAAGCTATAGGTGGTGAGAGTGGATCCCTGAATTCATCAAACTCAGTAATGTGCTAGTGTGCATTCCTACCAACAGGAATCTTTAACACGCCTCGCTTGGATCTGGCCTTCCTGCTACCCGAACCATCTAGATCCTTGGCCAGCGGAGGCTCCTGCTAGAGACACTAAGTAAGCTATGACCCTCTCAATTGATTAGCTTGTGTGGCTACATAGTGACATGATACCAAAGTTACCTGGCCATCTTGGTCATTTTGACCTAGATCGAGCAGGCCGGACAGGGTCCATGGCTGCTCGTTCTCACCGACCTAATTGACACCGTCACCGTTTGTCGGATCATGCGGCTCTCCCATCCTAGCGATATCAGCCGCTTCTTATTGCCAATCAGTTCTTAGGCGACGGCGTAACAGGCGATGATGAGTCATGGCTGTGACACATCATGGTTAGTTTTGGCCGTGGACAACTACTAATAGCATATGTTCATATATATATAATATGTTTAATGCAAAGTCTAATAATAAGTCCACATACAACAAAGTCAAACACCTAGAACAAATTCATTATTTGATTGAACACATACAACAAAGTCCACCTACTCTTCTACGAAACTAAGCCTACATCAACTTCCAAATAAGAAAAGCGATGACCATAGCCATAAATAAAAGCATGACATCTTTCCAAGATCAAGGAGCAATTCTCCTAATCTTCACATCTCCGGTGGGTGGCTTCTCTTTGATCTCCAGTACCAGCGGATGGCCATGGTTTGCATTCATTGGACCATAGTAGGATGGTTGCCCATGGTTTGTAAGGTAGGCCAGATGACTATAGTAGGCCCTCAAAGCTTCAGCTTCTGTGTTGTATTTTTTGTGCAAATTACCAGGGTAGCGATTGACTTGAGCATAGCAATCTTCCTAGGTTCGATAAATCCCAGGCATGTGACCAACATGCACTACATACCATGCCATGGTTGCCTATACATTTAAGTAAATTAGGTTGTCATTCAAACATGATGTATTCACTATAAATCCCCCAACCATCGGCGTGAGGTTCTTTCACAAGTATTAGTGCAGGTAAGCATCTTTCCAAATTAGTGATACTTTGATCTGAAACTTACATGGTTGGTAGGGGCAAATATGCATCTCATACTATCCCAGGAAAGTGACATGCAAAAACTCATAATAAGATAGGATTGTTGGAAAATATTCCCAGTTTAATGCACAAGGCTACATAACTATGTATTACTTGTAATCTTGCATAAGTTAATAATTATGCATCTTTATGCTGATAGCATGGAGAATTCCATGACAAGTTTTGACATATATTAGTTCTATAGGTCTAAAGTATATATACTCCATCCTCACATCCAAAAACATTGAGCATCGGTGGCACAGTTCCAAAAATATTGAGTACCCGCCTGATGGGAGCGTAGTTGCAATTGCAAGCTATGAGGTGAGGCCAGCCATTAGTTTCACATATGTATCCGGCCAAGCTCCAATGATGCACAAGATGGTTTCACAGAGAAAATGTAAGTTTGTTTCACAGAGAAAATGCAAGTACTCCGAAAACAAATTACCATTAACGTTCAGAGAGCAATTTCTATAAAGTATTACGAGTCCCTGCTATGTTTATCAGTATACTGATGAATAGAGCTGAGCAACGTGCTACTAAGTAACAATGTACTACTTACTAGAAATGCATCCAGAAACACAAAGAAACAGATAGCACACACTATGTGGCAAACCTAGGTTCTAGCATTCACAGCTGCATGATCAAACTGCATGACAGCACACACTGCATGATCAAACTAATTCAAGTAAGCAGTTGTGGGACATTTCATCAGACACGTAGTGGGCAGTGAGCCACGCACTCACCGTGGGGGTGGGAAAGCAGCTGTCTGCGTGCTCCTAAAGGCACTGGCGGTGGGACAGACGATGTGGTGCTCCAGATGGCGTGGTGCTCTGGCTTGGCATCGACGGCGCGGTGCTATAGCTTGGGGTAGTGTCCGATGTGGGGCGGTGCTCCAGTGTGGGGAGGTGCTCCGGTGTGAGGAGGTGCTCTGGCATGGGGCGCTACTCTGACATGGGGTGGTCCTCTGGCATGGGGTGGTGCTCCGGCGTGGGGCGGTGGACGGCATGGGGCGGTGCTCCGGCGCGGGGTTGAAATGAATTGGGATAATTTCAACCCATGCCACTTTTATAGCAGTAGCTCATCACTGACGGTTCTGCTTGTAAACCGATAGTGATGGGGCACATCACTGCCGGGTCACTCCCCAAACCGGTAGTGATGTGCTGTAGCAGTTAGGTGTTAAGTAGGATAAGTTTTCATTTTCTTTCGAACTCCTCCTACTGGCGCAACGGTTAAGACCCCTCAACTTAGCCCCCGAGACCCATGTTCGAGTCCCAGGCGGCCCAAATTTTTTTGTTCTATTTTATAAATTATTAATTTATTTTGGGAAATAGCTTATCACTGCTGGTTTTGCTTGCAAACCGATAGTGATTGTGTACATCACTGCCAGGTCATTCTCCAAACCGGCAGTGATGTTGTGTAGCAGTTAGGTTTAACTTAGGTATTACATAGGATAAGTTTCCGTTTTCTTTCAAACTCCTCCTACTGGCGCAACCGTAGTATATGATATGCTACGTACCAGAGATCGAGGGGGCCAACAGGACTATTGCTCTTCTAGATAATACCGTGTTGCAGCATGTCTCTCATCTGTCACATCACTGTCGGGTCATACTTTAAACTAGCAGTGATTTCCGTGTAGTGGTTACAGCATAAGTAACTTATCTTTTCCACATCTTTCGAACACCTCCTACCGGCTCAACGATTAAGACCCCGTAACTTAGCCCCCGATACCCATGTTCGAATCCCGGGCGGCCCAATTTTTTTGGTTTAATTTTATAATTTATTAAGCGGTCTAAAGGTCAAAATGATAAAATAAATAAACCATGGCATATATCCTATACTAGCGCAATGGTTAAGTGTCTGAACTCTATAGCTCGAGACCCGAGCTCAAACCTGTGGGCTGGCACAATTTTTTTTAATTTTTTATATATACTGCTGGTTTTCAAAATAAACCGACAGTGCTACAAGCATCACTGTCGGTTTCTTCTCATCACTGTCGGTTTCTTGAAACTGACAGTGATGTTTATATATATTAAAAAACTTATTTTATATACTGAATAAATATAAGCATATGTATTCCTAAGTCGAAATGGCTTGAATTTTTTAGCAAGCGTGTACACCTAAATTAAGATCCCACATAGGATCTTAGGTTTTTCTAATTATTTTTTATTAATTATATTTTTCTGTGTGCTGAATGTGACAAAAGAGGGTGAATTTCATCTTGGACCCAATAGATTTTTTCATCCACCTCCACAAAATTCTTTTCCCTTGGGCACATTAGAGCCTGTGTAAAAGTTTAGCACCATTCCAGATCTTTTCGTGGGTAGACTCAGTTCAACCTATAATTAAACGGTGTCATCGCGCGAAAATTCAATTAAACCTCAGAAAGTAGCAAACCTTCTCCGGAAAATCCCAAGCTTGGTATTTCCTTCGCACGTGGCACGTGCAAGCCTAAGAAAAAGTTTGAGACCAATACGACACCGAAATGCCTATGAACCACAGAAACCTTGATAACCTATGTGTATAGTCATGGTTCGATGAAAGGGCACATGTACCTCTGTGAAGCATATATACTCCGCCTATGTTGAAATGGCTTGAAATTTTTTTGGCAAGCATGTAGACCCAAATTAAGACCCCACACAGGATCTTAGGTTTTTCTGTTCATTTTTTTATTTATTATATTTTTCTCTGTGCCAAATGAAACAAAAGAGGGTGAATTTCATCTTGGACCCAATAGATTTTTTCATCCACCTCCACAAAATTCTTATCCCTAGGGCACATTAGAGTCTATGTAAAAGTTTGGCACCATTCTGGATCTTTTCATGGGTAGACTCAGTTCAACCTATAATTAAAGGGTGTCGTCGCACGAAAATTCAATTAAACCTCAGAAAGTAGCAAACCTTCTCCGGAAAATCCCAGGCTTGGTGTTTCCTTCACACGTGGCATGTGCAAGCCTAAGAAAAAGTTTGAGACCAATACGATACCGGAATACCTATGAACCACAGAAACCTTGATAACATATGTGTATAGTCATAGTTCGATGAAAGTGCATATATACCTCTGTGAAGCATGTATACTCCGCCTATGTCAAAATGGCTTGAAATTTTTTTGGCAAGCATGTACACCCAAATTAACACCCCACTCAGGATCTTAGGTTTTTCTGTTCATTTTTTTATTTATTATATTTTTCTCTGTGCCAAATGAGACAAAAGAGGGTGAATTTCATCTTGGACCCAATAGATTTTTTCATCCACCTCCACAAAATTCTTATCCCTAGAACACATTAGAACCTGTGTAAAAGTTTGGCACCATTCCGGATCTTTTCGTGGGTAGACTCAGTTCAACCTATAATTAAACGGTGTCGTCGCGCGGAAATTCAATTAAACCTCAGAAAGTAGCAAACCATCTCCGAAAAATCCCAAACTTGGTGTTTCCTTCACACGTGGCATGTACAAGCCTGAGAATAATTTTGAGACAAATACGACATCAGAATGTTGCACGAATTACATGCATGACAATAATTAAACACACAAAGCCGTACATATTAAAATTAGAACCCAATTAAACTACGACCTTGAAAACCTAGCTAAATAAACATTAATTACTATCAGAATCACTATCGGGATCGATCGGGCCATGCACACTAACATTCCTCTGTAGCCATATATGGTAATTGATGTCACGGATTATGTATCCGCTTGTATCGATGAAGTCCAATGCCCGTATGAGTGCACTCTCTCGTGCCTCACAATACCGTACGAATGGTCGACCATAGATGTAACCTACTGAACGACCACTGCCCCTGTTAGTAATCCTTATGCAGTATTGGCATTCTTCTATAGTGAGCTAGCCGAGGTTTCCATTGTAGAAGTCCCAATTATACCCGAGTTGCTCCGTAGCTTGGTCTAGAATGGCCCACAAGCCACATGCAGCATAGGTAAGGTCCTGTAGCGCAATCTGCATATGGAGAGAAAGAAAAAAAATTAGAGAATGTTATTACAATATTAAACAACAAATAACCACGACTCAGGTATAAGTGACCATTTTACCACATCCGCATGGTTGTAGCTCACAAACCATTCGCTTGCTTGCGGGATGGGGATATCACCAGCATTCAAAGCAAGTGCCTTGAAGTGCGAGAAATTAGGCACATCATAGCAAATACGTCGAAGTGCCTCTAAACAAATGCGCATGACACTTAATTGGGCGCTTATCACGTTCGAACTCTGTATTCCTGCCCCGTGGATATGGTTCCAATGATTTAAACCCCTCACAGGGATGAAAAAACTGAGTTCACATGTCCATAGCTGACCACTTGCATTAGATGTCGTCTTCTCGATGATGTCTGAGATAAAGAACTAGCTAAGTGCTGTTCGCAGCCAATCTATTGGGGATATAGTCTACAACATATATGCATGCAACAATGATATTTAACTAATTACAGTTATTTGTTAGCATCAAAAAACAAAAGATGTTGAAAAATATTTCATACAATAGCTAGAACAGGGAACCGTGGAATGGCCACATTAGGAGCGAATGGCTCATCTCCAGGGTGGAAACCTGGTTCTTGTGGTGGGGGAGGTCCGTTGTTCATACCACCTGATCGATAAAATGCAAAAAAAGAACATAAAATATATGCACAAAAAATTCTTCCAAGTAAAATGTGGCAACATAATTAAATATAGATCGAATGCAAGGAATAAGAATATATATAAATGTAGAATGCAAAGAAACATGAATATAAATATAGATCAAATGAATATAGATAGAATATTGGAGAAGACAACATATCAATACCATTGAAAAATACAGGAGCCATGACCAAATCACGTAGAGAGACAGTGGATGTCTTGAGAAGTGAGAGTGAAATGTGAGAAATAAGACTGAGAGAGTTCGTGGGTGGGTTGGGATCGATGTATGTGGCCGGCAGTTTGTTTTATATAGGGGGGCATGGACATCACTACTGGTTTTTAAATAGAACCGACAGTGAAAGTTACTATCACTGCCAGTTTTTAAATAGAACCGACAGTGAAGGTGACTATCACTGCCGGTTTCTAAATAGAACCGATAGTGAAGGTGCATATATGTAAAGGATATATTTATTTAGATACTACAGTGGGAAAGTTTTAACAACAACGATATATTTATTTAGATAGTAATGAAATACATCAAAAATTACAAAAAAATTAGAAATAAGTTACATATACGATAACAAAGACCTTACACTAAAATTCCATATATGATAACAAAGACCTATTTGCGTACAGGTCAATGTTACCATCAATGTGTATAACACATTATAATTTAACCACCTCAGTAGCATTCTTCTAGCACCAACTAGGGTCAAACAACATCACCGAGGTGGTCTATGAGCTATACCGGTTGGAGATGATAAGGTGGCATCGATGAATCCATGCCTCTGCAGTATGTGGCCTTTTTCTCGGTACAGTCCAAAGCACATCGGATTCAGCTTGGCACCGCACCAATGGACCAATGCCGCTCTAGGGCAGGAAATTGCCCAGAGCACACCAGGTCTCTCTAGACATACAGTCCAAAGCGCACCACAGCGGATGGCTCTGTGAACCTCATGGCATCTCCAATCTTCGGTGTTGCTCTATCTTCAGTAGCATTCTTCTAGTACCTCATGTGTGCACCATTTTGGTAAACTACGATGCATAATGATATTTGTGGTTTGTTGTAAGAGGAAAACATTGTATCATGGCTGATAAGGCCTGGCTAAAACCAACATGCATGGAGAGGCTAGCTCCTAGCCGAGTGCCATTTTATAGGGGTTAGCAGTCGTGGTATATTTTTATTTCTGAACTAAAGTTGTTGGGGTAGGTGGGAGCAGTGTTCCAACTGTTGTGGTCATGGGAGCACTGTTGGCATGTGAGGAGCATCTACACATCACTCTTGGTTTTAGTTTAAAACCCGACAGTGAATTGGGCCTTCTGTGTCGGTTTGAGCAACCGACTGTGATAGAAGCTATCATTGTCGGTTTTAAAACCAAAACCGGCAGTGAAGGGCCCTACACCCATCTTTTAGTAAAAAATATAAAAAAAACACTGTCGGTTTGGAGCCTGCCATCGTAGCCTTTTTGTAAAAAATATAAAAAAGTTTGGCTCGCTGAGTTAGGATAGGGAGTTCAGTTAGAATGGTTTTATTTTTTTATTTATTCCTTTGTAATGCACTACTAAATAATAAATGCAAAATCAAAAAAAATTTGGCCCGCCTAGGATTCGAGCGTGGGTCTCAGAGTACAGAGTGTGCGGCCTTAACCGCTGAGCTAGGATAGGGAGTTCGCTAAGATTGCTTTTCTTTATTTATTTATTAATAGAAATAATGCAGTTAGTTTATATTCTAAAATAACACAAAAATTTGTGTCTTGATTATTTAATTCTATGATAATTAATTAATGGTCTATAATTATCAAATAATAGTGTTTGTGAACATCATCTTAATATGTGATTACATAGTCAATAATTAAATTGTAGAGATGCGTACAAAATATAAATTAAATATTCAGTGCGAATTACTGATACAACGTCAACATAATGATTACATAGTTAACAATATCTAACTATCTTTAGGTGCATCAACAATTAGGGCCTCATTGTGATCAATTCGTACGTAAGCAGGTTCGTCACCCTCTTGAAGGATAGGTAGTGGTACGTTCTCCCCAAATGGAGGCATTTCCTGATAGCCCCTGTAGTCTTCTTCGTCCGTCACTCCATCGACACCAACAATCTTCCTTTTCCCTTCTAGCACTACTTTTAGCCTTCCTTTTGTCTTGTTGTCCCTTGCATAGAAGACTTGCATAACATCTCTTGCAAGGACGAAGGGGTCGTCCATGTATGCGGTCTTAGTGAGATCAACGGTAGTGAACCCTTCGCTGTCAGTATTGATTTCCTCGAGCCGGACCCACTGGCAGTGAAAAAGAGCTGCCTTCAATGGATCGTAGGCTAGCTCCCATATCTCCTCTATGAAACCATAGTATGTCGCCTGCACGTTGTCGTTTTCATCGTGAGCATCAAAACGAACACCACAATTTTGGTATGTGCTCTTTCCATCTTGCTTTTTTGTGTAAAATGTAAATCCATTGATCTCATACCCTTGGTACTTAAGATATGTACTCAAAGGTCCCTTGGCTAAGGCATCTAGTTGATTACCCAACTATATTTCAAGCAAGCGACGTCACAACCAGCTAACAAATTCCTCCTTATGTTTTTTTATCCAGCCAAGCCCATGACTTGCTCAGATACAGAGTTTGCAGCGATTGCCTATGCTCGTCAATGTATGGCATCACACCCTCGGCTTACTGGAGGACAACGAACTATGCCTGTCTGAAAGAAACAAGGTCATCTACTGTAACAGATTTATCCCCGATCGTTTCTTTGCCACGTAGTCTTCCCTCGTGACGAGATTCTAGAACTCCGACCCTTTTGATGTCCAGATAATATGTGCAGAACTCAATGGCCTCCTCCTTTGACCATCCTTCAACCATGCCCCCTTCTGGCCTAAATCTGTTCCTAACATACCTTCTAAAAACTTTCATCAATCTTTTGAAAGGCAACATCTGATGTAGGTACATTGGGCCAAGGCCTCTAATTTGGTCAACAAGATGAATGAGCAGATGCAATGAGATATCAAAGTAAGTCGGTGGGAAATGCATCTCAAGCCTGATGAGAGTTTTGACTATGTCCCGCTATAGCTTCTCTAGCGTGGACACATCAATGACCTTTTTTGAGATCACGTTGAAGAACGAGCAAAGCTTTAATGATTGGGGCGAGGATACCACATAGGGCAATAGGGAGCAGCTGAGTCATAATGACATGACAGTCATGGGCCTTCATAGGGCCATAGTGGAACTTGAGTTCTCTCATGTTCACTAGCCTCTTTGGGTTTGCACAGTAGCCCGTCGGGACTCTGAGTTCATTGAAGAAAGAAATAAGCACACGCATTTCTTCCTTCTTCAATGTCCATGACGCAACCGGAAGTTCGAACTGGCCATTCTCTAGCTCCACGGGATGCAGCTCCTTCCTGATTCCCAAGTGTTGCATGTCTAGACGTGTGGCTAGTGAATCCTTCAATGTCCCCCCGGTGTCCATCAAGGTGTTAAGAGTGTTAGCGCACACGTTTTTAGTGATGTGCATGGGATCAAGACAGTGGCGTACACTAAAAAATGGCCAGTAAGGTAGTTTCCAGAAAACCGATTTTTTCTTCCAAACGCTTCCATCAGGCGCTGCTACTGCATTGTCCCCCTTTCCAAGGACAACCTCCAGTTTGTTGAGTTCTCGAAGTATTGCAGGCCCATCTCGATATTTTGGAGCTAAGCGTTTCTCAATAGTACCATTGAAATCTTTTCTGTTCCTACGGTAAGGGTGATCCTTAGGTAGAAACCTACGGTGTCCCATATAAACTATCTTTGAGTTATTTGGCAGATTTACCGCATCAGTGTTGTCCAAGCACTCGACACATCCAGTATAGCTTTTTGTCTTCTCTTCGAACAACGAACCTCGACCTGGCAGGTCGGTGATTGTAGCGATAAGTACTCCTTTGATCGTGACATGTTCCTTTTTGTACTTGTCCCAAACATCCGGCATACCCTTTTCAAACATCTCCACTAGTTCATCGATCACTGGTTCTAGAAACACATCGATGTCATTCCCAGGTTGTCTTGGCCCTTGGATCAGTAGTGGCATCTGGATGTACGACCGCTTCATATAGACCCAAGGTGGAAGATTGTATATACAGAGCGTCACTGGCCAGGTGCTATGATTGCTTCTAACCTGGTCGAAAGGATTCATCTCATCTGTGCTCAAAGCAAACCAAAGGTGCCTTACCTCTCTAGCGATGTCCTTATAGAACATAGTATTGATAGTCCTCCAGTCATGCCCATCGACGGGGTGCCTCATCATTGTATCTTTCTTACGCTCTTCGCCATGCCAGCGTAATAGCTTGGCTGACTTTGCACATGCAAACAGCCTATGCACCCGGGGAGCTATAGGGAAATACCAAACGACCTTTACGGGATCTCCTCTGGTCTTGGCACCCTCATCTGACGGCCCTTCCTTGTACCATGGAGCTTCATACTTGGGGCACTTGTCCAAGTCTTTGTATTTTTCTCCACGGTACAATATGCAATCATTGGAACACGCGTGGATTTTTTCAACCTCGAGGTCGATGGGGCAAATCATTTGCTTGGTCAAGTATGTCTTTTCTGGAAACTCATTTTTTTCTGGGAGCATTTTCCTTATTATACCTAACAACTGATCGAAGCCTTTATTACTCAATCCATTTGTCGATTTGAACTCTAACAACAAGATGTCGGCTTCCAGTTTGCTCATTGGACAATTCCTATACAATGGTGTTTTGCCATCTTGTCTCATTTTCTCTAGCTTTCTTAGCTGTCTTTTACTAAGACATTCGGTCTCTATATTACGTAGCAGCTGAGAAATGCCATCGTTATCCTCGGTGTCGTCAGCTAGCGTGTTTCTAAACACATTATTAACTGTGGCCATAGGTTCCGTGTTGACACCAGGTTCCTCGTCAGCATCGTGGATGGCTACGTCAGGCATGTTCACATCATCATCGTTTTCCTGCAAAACATTCACACCAACCTCGCCATGCATAGTCCATATCGTATAGTTTGGCATGAACTCCCTGGTAATCAAGTGCGATCGTATAGACTCAATTTGATGAAAGTTCCTATGATTCTTGCAATCTTTGCATGGGCAGAGGACAGGGTTCCCATTCTCAGCATGGGCTTTGGCATCGGTGATAAACTGGCTGACGCCATGCATGTACCGCTTGTCCGTTCGGGACAAATGCATCCACTCTCGATCCATCTCTGCACAAAAAAATACTGAGACAGTAATTACAAAGAATTAATAAGAAATCGAGCTTCATGAACAACAATTGTAGCTCGAAAGTACCATTTTTGAAAAATATTATTGTACACTAATTATTAGAAAATTGAAATTGGTAGCCCCGGCCCTGTAAATTGAAAATCGTAGTAAAAACAATTATTGCACAATATTGAAGAACAACTATTCTACTCTACTTCTAAGAACTAATTATAGCATCACATACTAACAATGATGATCTTGACCACCATGGAATAATTAGCTAGGAATTTCAATATGTTCATAGACACCAACTGTTTGGATGATGGATTCAACACAATTTGAGCCTTGCACAAATGTCCAATTGGAAAAGTGCTCTCTAGAATGGAGAAAGAACTAGAATGAGAATCAAGCAATATAGCCATCAAAACGAAGCTAATTAAGCAACAAAATCAAAGGAGTGGATGCTTGTTACTAACCTTAAAGCAAAAAGATCAAGCAATTCTTCAAAATCCAAGCGCTAGCTTCATGGTGAAGAGTAGCCGCAACAATGGAGGGAAGGGCCTAAACGTGCGCCTCTATTCTTGGGATGGAAGAGAGGAGGAAGGAGAGGACAACTGCAGCCTTTTTGTAGGCTTATCACCGTCGGTTCTTGGCTAGAATCGACAGTGATAGGACCCAATCACTGTCGGCTCTTGGCTTAAACCGGCAGTGATGAGTGCCCACCAAAACACTGCCGGTTCAAGCCATAAACCGACAGTGATGTGGTCCTTCATTGCCGATTTTAGCCCAGCTCCAATCATTTTCTCATTTTCAAGCTCATAACCGACAGTGAAAGTACATCACTGCCGGTTCTCATAAATCCGACAGTGATGAGGCCGGTAGTGATGTGCAAATCTGGCGTAGTGAGTTTTCATGGTGAAGGTTGAGGACAAACCTTAGAGGAGTTCAAGCATCATCAATGCCTATCTCTACTTCTTCTCCGTCCCTTGGGTATGGTGAATCACCAGCTCCATCATCCTTGACCCCCTAAAGACCAAGATCTAGGTAATTCTTCACTTAGAAACCTTCAAATTAGTGTTTTCATGAACCTAATTAGCATATCTCAATGCACCTTGCTAGATGAGACCTAGGAGACCTTAGGAACACTTATACAAAGTCTCATACACATGCAAGAACCATAGATGCACTTTTCACCCACAAAATTACTTAGAACACATACATTGTGATTTTTTAGACAGTGACGGTCCGTCAATTACCGCGACAGCCCCAAAACGTTCCGCAGAAACTTCTAGAGTTCACAGAAAGTCCAAAAATAATGTCGGACGGTTTCGTTGCATTTTCTCTCTACAGTCCAGAGAGGGTGTTCCTTCTGCACAAGTTAACCCATCATCACTTGAAACAAATGAACTGGTCTACGAGTATCAAAATGTAATATTTTTTATTTGTTACTACATGGGAGGGACCGATAATGACTTATGAGAAAAGAATAGGACCCATATGCAGCTGCAAGGCAACGATAGTCACGTTTCGAGTACACCTGTGAAGACTGATGATGAAAGCACTCTTGCTTCATGCTGATTTGTCAAGCCCACTCACCAACCACATTTGAATGATCGTCAACACTGTAAACACCGTGAATCAAATAAATAGCCGCCACATGCCTAACATCTTAAATCGTGGCACGAACATCGGCAGCCTGCAAACAATCTCTTTCATGGAGATGTAAAAAAAAATCTCTTTCATGGACGACCAACTTCATTTTTTTAAAGAAAAACCATTCTGACATAGTAGTACAATCTTTGGTGGAATAATTTACACGCATTCACATTCTACAACGGCTCCTTTTTGTTGTTCATCTACCATAAGCAGTACCATAATCTCCATTTCACTGTATACTAGTACGTCCTACCGCAATCATTAACCACCACAGCACTGAACGGTAATCCAATGTGTAACAACGCCTTGTTCTCGGATGCACTACCTGATGAAGAAACAAAAAAAAATTATACCCTTGTCTTCTTTTATCATCATAATACATAGTACATACAGTTCTCGTGCACTACTACGTCGTGCCTAGTGCAACTGATCCAACAGGACGTGATTCAGTCACAAAGGAGATGACGATCAGATGCACGCTTTTGGCGGGTAGCTCTGAATGCTGTCCACCCACGGGTTGCAGTTGCTGCCACCGCTGGAGCCGTCGGCATGCACGGGCGGCACGTCGCGGAGCGCGCGCCAGACGGCGCTGCTGCACTTGAATCCGGAGCCGAAGCCGATCTGCCACACGCGGTGGCCGTGGCGGACGCGGCCCTTGGCCTCGGCGTACGCGAGCTCGTACCAGAGCGAGCTGCTGCTGGTGTTGCCGAACCGGTGCAGGGTGCACCTGCTGGCCTCCATGTCCGCGTCCCTGAGCCCCAGGCTGCGCTGCACCTCCTCTAGCACGGCGCGCCCACCGGCGTGCACGCAGAAGTGCTCGAACGCGCGCCGGAAGTCCGGGATGTACGTACGGATGCCGCGGGAGCGGAGGACGCGACGGACCACGAGGGACCTGAGGAACTTGAGCTGCTCCGACAGCGGGAGCACCAGCGGGCCCAGGGTGGTAATGTTGGTCTTGAGTGCGTCCCCGGCGACGGCCATGAGCTCGCGCGCCAGCGACACGCCGACGCGGCCTGTGCCGTCCTCGTGCTGGTACACGCAGCCGTAGCACTCGTCCGCGGCGCCTTTGTGGGTGCGCACCGTGTGCAGCAGCCGGTACTTGGCGCGCCCAGCGTCAGCGCGGCGGTTGGACAGCAGCGCGGCGGCGCCGCCCATGCGGAAGATGCAGTTGGACAGCAGCATGGAGCGGTCATTGCCGAAGTACCAGTTGAGCGTGATGTTCTCGGTGCTCACCACGACGGCGTAGCACCCGGGGTTCGCCTGCAGCATGTCCCTGGCGAGGTCCACGGCGATGAGCCCCGCGCTGCACCCCATGCCACCAAGGTTGAACGACTTGACGTCCTCCCGCATCTTGTAGCGGTGCACCACCATGGACGCCAGCGACGGCGTCGGGTTGAAGAGGCTGCAGTTGACGATGAGCATGCGCACATCCCGGCGCGGGTCGATGCCCGTGGCAGCGAACAGCGCGTCGAGGCAGCCGAACATGACGGCCTCGGCCTCCGCGCGCGCCTCCGCCATAGACAGCCGCGGCGGCCGCGCCTGGATGCCCTGCGGGAGGTACGTCCGGTCGCCGAGCCCGGAGCGCCTGGTGATCTTGGTCTGGAACTCGAGCGCCTCCGCGTTGAAGCAGCCCGTGCTCTCGGTCATGTCCAGGAAACCCTCCTTGGAGATGGCGTGCTCGTCGCCGGGCCTGTAGCACGCGAAGTCCACGAGGTACACCGGCCGCGGGCGCTTGAGGAAATACACGGTCAGCAGCAGCACCGCCGCGGCGAGCCACGCGACGCAGGTGAGCAGGTCGAGCGAGTAGAGCTTGTCCGCGCCGACGAGCGAGTATGCCGCCGCCGCGAGGAGCGGCGGCGCGAGCGCGAGCGGGACCCATGAGGAGGGCGCTGGGATGCCGCCCGAGTGCAGGCCAAGGCGGACGTACTTGAGGTTGACGCTGCGCGCGAAGTCGGGCAGCTGACGCCGGATCTTGACGACGAAGCTGCTGGGCTCCGCGGCTGCCTCGGCCAAGTGCAGCTCGGCCGTGAGGCGCTCGCGCTCCATAACCACCGCCGTTGACGGCGCAGACTCCATATTGTCACCTCTGTTTGGACGTGAGCTAGGTGGCGACTTCTTTGCGCGGGACTTTGTTGTGTTGGTTGGAGTTGGGTAGAAAATAGACAAGGCCGGTGGCAAGTCAATTTATAGGCGTTTTGTTTGTTGCCGAGGAAAATGCCACGAAAGTAAACTGACGTCGAGCTGAAGTAGCTCGGGATAGATACAACTGCCATTTTAGCGGTCAAAATTCAGGTTCCAGATGGAACGAAATTTGCCACAAAAAAAAAAGCTTTGGATTTTCTTTTTACCCCATTTCTCGAATTGCAGAGAAAATTTGTTTTTGCTGACCCATCGACAGTCAGAAAATATTTTGGTTAAAGACCTTGGACGTAGCTTGATCCATTTTCATGCCGTGGAGGAAATTTTCTGCTTGATGTCGGGCGGATGCTTGACAGTATATGCCTGAACTCGCGGACTGCTAATCGATTGGAGCTGAGCTTGTACTCATTCTAGATAGGTCAGATGTATCGTGAGCTCTTTTCTTAAATTTAGTAAAATGACTTTATTTCTTATGGCTTGTGAGCAATGTAGTGGTAATGTATCAACTTATTCCATTTCATAAACGAAATAAAAAACTAAAAAAAATAAAATGACAATGAACTAATTCATTTCACAAACCAAACTAGGACACTCCTAGGATGGTCTAGCCGCCTACGACTCTAATCTTGTAGATCTTCTAGGGCGCTCGTCAGGGCACTCGTCAGTGGCTCGTCTTTTGTATGTTAAACTCTCTTACCTTTGTTCTCCTGTGCATTCGAGAAAAAAAAACAAACCAAACATCCCATCATTGACTTACATAAAATGATGTGAGTAGATGAGGTGCTACGTTTGAGCGTGCATAGGGAGACCTAGTAAAGTCAAGCTATATTCATTGCTAACAGCAACTCTAGTAGTAGCCCCCAAACCAATGCCTTTATTTTCGATTTGGATGCCCACCCTCTTTTTTGTACGCCCAAATCTATGTTTTCACTGTAGCAGTACCGCCCAAATGAAGACCCCTGAATTTCTTCCCATAGCCACTGACACATGGGACTAGCGTGTCAGTGACTCTCCCTCTTTCTCTTTTCCTCTTCTTCAGGTTCTGCCGGCGCTACGAGAGGGGGATTCGGAGGTGAGAGGGAGCTGCCGGCGCCGAGCCACTGGAGGAGACCACGCTACCAGAGGAGAGCAGAAACTAGAGGTGTGCGCAAGGGAGATCCGGCGAGGGATTGACTAGCAGTGGGCATGAGAGACAGGAGCTCGCTCGTCTGAGCGTCGGGCCAGGAGGAAGAAGCCTTGGCATCGCTCACCTCGCTCGTCCTAGTGGCACACGAGGGAGACTAGAGCAGCGACGCGTGGGTAGGCTGTAACAACCCAGGTTTTCCAATAACCCAAAAATCGAAACTTAAAAAAATTTCTAACAAAACTCATGCATAATGAGTGTGCATACGAGGAAACCACCTTTGTAGTTGCACAAGTAGATCCCAAGCTAGTATGTTTGAGCATTTGCATTTTAATTGCACATGTGAGTTGCTTCTTCATGATTTTATGTGATGCAGTAAAATCAATTAACCTCTCAACAAATTATTGTGTGAGTGTTGCCAACCCTTGGCTTGGACCCTAAAGCCCTAGATGACCTCTAATGGACCCCACTAGGAAGTATATATGTTGGCAACTCATATAAAAGGGGCACGCCTAGTGCCCTAGCGTCCTTCCCATGTCCCGCCGCCACTGGTGATTTCACTAACTGCACGCCGAGACTGAGAGAAGGGAAGGAGAAGGGAGGAGGAAAGGAAAAAGTGGATGACCGCGCTACTTCCGCTGAGGAGCCACTGTCGGAGGAGAAGACGGTGCCCCGATCGTCTTCCTCACCGTAGAGGTTCGGCACAGCACTACTTTACCTCGTCACGGCCAAAACTCACCTCTGCAATGGTAGCCTACTGCCTCGAGCCCACGGTGAGCCCCATAGGTCCCTCTGCTCGTCGTCCCGTGCCGTCACCATGTCCGCCTCCATGTTCTCCCCCTTGAAAGGGACAAAGGCTGCCCTTTTCATCGTTGTAGTGCACCACACGCACGCACGCATGCACACGGCCAAGAACCTGGCCTTGCCATGCCTCGGATGCTCGGGAACACCGGTGTGCCCTAGCCTCACATCACATGGTCACCATGGCCGAGGCCACCCATGGCGCCGCCATGTTCTGGCCGCACCAGGCTGGTAGCGTTTCCCAAACCGCTGCAGATGGACTCGCCTTGATGAGTAGCCCCCAAAGCAACCACCTTTTTGGCTGTAGGGCGCCTAGACATCGTAGCCGTGCTCGCCTCACCTTCACGGCCACACATCGGAGCGCCGCCAAGACATGGATGATCCTGCCAATTTTGACTGCCTCGCGGCGTGAGGAGGGGCCGAGGAGTTTTTCTATCACCCTGCGCACCTCGCTGTGTAGTTAGATGAACGAAAAGCCCCAGCCATGTCCTAGTCCACCGTAGCCGCGAGCTCGCCGGAGTTCTGCTGCACGCCTTATCGCGGTGCGGACTCCACCGTGCCTCTAGGTCACCGTTGTCAAGTCCCGTGCCTTCCCTGTGATCCCAATCGAAGGAAAAGGGCCACTTTTGGACCCTGTTGCTGTAGTAGCCGCTTCGCCGCCATCCGCCAACATCGCCGTGCCGCTGCCGCTGTGGCCCACCTTGGTCATGCCACTGCCTTTCCAATTTGAGCCGTTGATGTCTTCGCCGGAGCGCGGAGGAGCCAACGAAGCTCGTTGGAGCCATCCTGACGTGCTGTAGGTCCCCACCGTCATAACCATGCTGCCGCCGACCCGGCCGTTGTTGGTAGGCCACAAAGACATAGCCTTTACCCTGGCCGTCCTTGTTGGAGAGCCAAGGCCACTTGGGGAGAGCTATGATAGTCTCGCCGAGCGCGCCTCACGAGCTCACTGCGCCGCCGCCGCACCACCAAGCACCGCTGACAGCCCTTGCTAGCTCCCAAGGAGCCACCTTTAGTACCATGCCGTACCCACACTAGCGCCTAGGAGCCCTAGGGAGGCCATAGCATCACCGTCGACCAGCCGCCGAACCCCTCTGGGTGACCTCATCGTCGGCATACGTGAGCAGAGGAGGCCGAGCGCCCCGTGGTGCCTCTCCATGCACCTAGTGCACCATGTGCCAAGAAGAGGAGAGAGGAGGTGGACGCGGTCCACCATGGACCCAGTGTGTGGTCCATGGACCCGCACCTGGTGGAGAACCATGAACTGCACCCATAGGCGCAGGCCCGATAGCATCCCGCCAGTGCCACGTGGATGGCTCGACCAAGTGACATGAGTCCAGGATGGCCCAGCCCAACCCGTCCCATTGGTCCAAGTCAAGCCTAGTCAACGCTAACCATTGACCTGGTCCCATCTGTCAGTCACTATTGACCATGGGTCCCAACTGTCAGTGACCGTATTTCCCGCATCCAATCACGTGCTGACATGTGTTACTTACTGTTCAAAATTCTCTTTTTTTCTTTTTTAGAATATAATTTAAACTTGGAAAATTCATAGAAAATTTATACGACCTCAGAAAAATATGAAACCAGTGCCCAAATTTTCCTAAAAATGAGCTCTACGTCATAGGCTTATGTTTGAGTGCATTTGGATCTTTTGAATTTCTATTGCTTCTTTGTGATCATCTATAGGAGTCACTTATCGCGGTTATATATCTTGTTTGATAGACCCGGAGGAGCCATAGACTGAGGAGCATGACCCCGACTACACTGAGGGGCTTAGAGATGACCTGCCAGGTGCCACATCCCACCCAACCTCATAGAATCCTATTAGACATGCTGCAAATTAGATGCTTGTGCTTTACTTTTATGCAAATGATCTGTGATAGGTTGCTTGGTACAATTGCTTGTAAGCCATTACCTTATCGCAACCTATACCCCTACACACCCGCTGTTAGGTTAGACGCTCGCTTACTTACTTGCTACTACTTCTACTATGCATTATATCTATGATATGATGCTTGGTGGATGATTGTATGTGAGTGGTTGAGGCACTTGGTGCCGATAATGTGGTAACAACCCGGGAGATCTTGGTGTGCGTCTTGGGTGTGTGGTGAGGGTTGAGTCGATCGGGCAGGATCTTACGATGAGTCATTGGATGAATCTTGCCAAGGGGGTGCAACCTGGGCATCCCCTATGAGTGGTACCTGTGACTGGTGCTTGTGAGATGAGGTGATCCTGGGGTGGAGTGTCTTTGTAGGATGAAGCCCTAAGATGGAGGTGCCATCGAGGCACGTGGTGTTGGTTATATCCTTTGAGAAGATATCCTATCCGATCCCCCTAAGGACGGGTATGTCAAGAGAACCAGATCATAGGACCCTACATGCACGCCACTCGTCCCTAAATGGTATGTTGACGGTCTGAGCTACCAAGGTTTTGCTCAGATGCTCTACGACGTCCTCGAGGAGCTTGGTGTCCCCACCGAGCAGGTTGAGTATGTCTGTCAAGGCGAGCCTAGACCCGATGGACTACAGGGCCACATTGTCATCCACCTTAGGGTTCTTGCGAGTGAGACCCTACGAGAGCTACACACCTTCCAAGAGCTACAGGTGGAGACCTCCATTGTAGCTTGTGTCTAGTCAGTTTCGTGTTTGGCCCTTCGCTGTGAGATACATGATGCCCACGAGTACCTTAGGAGCGGACCATACCGCTTCCTTCCTTGAGCCCTGGACCTTACCTAGAGTACTAGGCGGTAAGTCTTGGCTGCTGAGCAGACTGTCTACGCCGAGGAGGGACCTTGCCTCCAGGTGTCCAGATAGTACATCCTCTACTAGGATAGTTACATCATGGAGATCGAGTCGTAGAACTATCGATACTGGGACATGCTATTCCAGGCTGACGAGGCCTTCCTGGAGGAAGAGAAAAAGAAGGAAGTACTCAAAGAGACCATCCGTGTGGAGCGTGAGGGCTATGACTGCATGGAGGCCTACTACAAGGCATGTGAGAGCAAGCTAAAGGAGGAGATTGTAGATCTGAGAGACAAGGCTATAGACTTTAGGTTCTGTAATGACTACTTAGACTGTAAGGTGCTTGAGCTAGAGGATGCCCTCGAGCTCAAGAAGAGGCTCCTGAGTGATCACATTGAGATGGAGAAGAGGTATGGTTTTCGGAAGATGATGCTAGACAGTCGTTGCAACATGCTGGAGAGGGAGGTGGTTTAGTTGAGCGTTAACACCGCTCACAACTAGAACCACCTTATTGAGTACATGAAGTACATAGAGTTCTAGAAGGATAGGGTAGACAGGATATGTTAGGCATGGGTTGACGCCGATATCAGGCGAGTCAAGGAGTTTAAGGAGATGCAGAAGTTCCTACCCCTGAGTCACGTATGAGGCCGCGCAAGGAGTCCTTCCGGGTTGAGCCCACTAAGCTCAATCTGAAGGCATGCCCTTCCAAGGACTACCCTGAGGCCCCGAAGACTGAGCATTTGGAGGAGGCCCTAGAGTACATCTCGAGGATGCACCACACAGATGCAGAGCTCCAGGAGATGGATACTAGCAGTGCACCACCACCTAGTTAGAGTGAGTTGTCTAGTGATGCTCTAAAAATGTAGTAGTCATAGTGTTGATGATGAGCCCTGTGTGGCTATGAGACATGACTCACTTTTAGGAGTAGAGTAGAATGTCCCTCTTTTGGAGCCTACCTACGTGGAGAGCAATTTCTCGTGAGTCTTCTAGTGTAGCTACTAGAGACTTTGCCATGTAATAAACTCATGTAATGAATGTTGGGATCTTAATGCTTCTTATGGATGTTCTTGCTTCTTTGTTTGAGTGTATGGCTAGAATTAAACTATTAATTGAATTGCTAATAAATCACCTAACCACATGATAATAACTTATACCTAACGTTCGCAGCAAAGATGTCATGTTGTCGCTCAGAATGTCTGAACCGTCGCTCTCCATCCCCCATCCCTACTGGCTGTGGTCGAGGTCATGGCTATGGATGTGGAGGAGGATGCGCCGCCACCTGCGCTGCCCTCAACCTTGAGGAGGAGGTACCACCTGCTAGAGAGCAGCACGGGGAGGATCCCATCCTAGAGGAGCCAGGCACAGCCTAGCCTGGGGCGAGAACGCTGCACCTGGGGGCGACAATGCTCCACCACCACCACCACCTCTGGATGAGGTGAGGGACTACCTGACACGTCTCATGGAAACACTGGCTGAGGGGCTATTGCGCCACAATGGGGGATCACCCAACGATTTCTAGAGGAAGTTGGAGGGTTTCCTCAAGCTGAGGCCCCCTACCTTTGACAGCTCGGACGATGACCCCATCGCCACTGAGGACTGGCTGCGTGAGATGGAGAAGAAGCTGTACCTAATGACTTGCTCTAATGAGGAGTGTGTTGGAGTCATAGCCCACTAGCTCACTAGCGCCACACATGTGTGGTGGGACAGCTACTGTGACACCCACAATGACCCCGCGCATATCTCATGGGAGGAGTTTGTTGAAGCCTTTTGTGAGCACCACGTGCCCGAGGGCATGATGGATGCCAAAGTGGAAGAGTTTTGCAACCTTTCCCAAGGATCCTAGAAGATCTAGGAGTACGCCAACCACTTCACTCGCATGATGAGGTACGCTCTAGGTGAGACAGACTCCAAGAAGAAGAAGATGTACTTCTTCAAGAAGGGTCTGAACACACGCCTCAAGGTGGCCCTCTTAGGTCATACCTGCTACACCCTCCAGGAGATGATCAACAAGGTCATGGTGATGGAGAGGGATCGTATGGAGACTAATGCCCTGTACAAGGAGAAGAAGCGCTGGTCCGAGAGCACCTCTTGTGCCTTGGCATCTCAGAGGCCGTGTGCTAATGCGCCTTCATAGCCTTGCTCTTGTGCCGTCCAGGGAGCTGCATCTGTTTAGAGCAATGGTGGTGGGATCCACATTGCCAACTACCACTGTCCCGCTAAGAGCCACCCTACTTAGAGCCCTAGCACATGGAAGACTACTACGCCTACCACCATAGGTAGCATGCCCTTCACTTGCTTTGGCTATGGTTAGCCAGAACACAAGGTCATAGACTACCCCATGAAGAATGTCGCACCACCTGCTCCGACCCCAGCGAGACAAGCAGCTGCTCAGGGTGCATCACACAAGCCCTCCATGGGACCAACCCATGGTCGTCTCACCCACCTGACCATGGAGGACGCCCAGAACGCCCCTAACATGGTGTATGGTACGTTTTTAGTGCATGGGTCTATGGCTATAGTGCCATTTGATTCCGGTGCTACATGTTCATATGTGTCAACCAAGTTTGCACAAGAACGTAACCTGCCCATAACTCCATGAAGAGTGCCCATAGACACTAGTTCATCCTTGGGCAACATCAGATGCACCAAGCGATGTCAAGAAGTGAACATCACCATTGAGGGTCACCCCTTTCTAGCTGATCTTACCTTGCTTCCCTCTGATGGATTGGATGTCATACTAGGAATGGATTGGCTGACTCAACACAAACGAGTAATATCTTGCTCACCACGGTATGTGGAGATAACACACCTGAGTGGTCACATAATCTGATGTGACCCCAACCCTGATAGGACAATTTCCATGTTGTGCGCCTTAGAAACCAAGTCAGTTGAGGAGGTGCCCTTAGTATGTGAGTACCTTGATGTATTCCCCAAAGAGCTGCCCGATATGCCACCTGATCGGGATGTGGAGTTTGTGATCGACCTTCTACCGGGTAAAGGACCTATTACTAAGAGACCCTACCACATGTCAGTCGACGAGCTAGAGGAACTCAAGAAATAGCTTAGGGAGTTGTCTGACAAGGGGTACATTCAGCCTAGTGCTTCACCCTAGGGTTCCCCTGTCTAGTTTGTGAAGAAGAAGGATGGTTCCATGAGGATATGCATTGACTATCGGAAGTTGAATGTCGTGACTGTCGAGAACAAGTAGCCACTATCGAGGATAGATGATCTACTAGACCAGCTGAGGAATGCCAAGTTCTTTTAAAAAATTGATCTCCGATCTAGGTACCATTAGATGAAGATCAGGACTAAGGACATTCCCAAGACGACCTTTATCACTAGGTATGGGTAGTATGAGTTCACGTTGTGTCTTTTGGACTCACCAATGCCCCCGCCTACTTCATGAATATGATGAACAAGGTGTTCATGGATGAGCTGGATAAGTTTGTGGTGGTATTCATTGATGACATTCTTGTCTATTTGGCCACTACAGAAGAACATGAGCAGCATCTAAGAGTAGTGCTGGAGAAGCCGAGGCATAATCAACTGTAAGCCAAGTTCAGCAAGTGCGAATTTTTGCTTGAAGAAGTTGCCTTCTTAGGTCACATTCTCACTGCTAAGGGAGTAGTTGTTGATCCCACCAAGATTGAAGCTATAAAAGAATGGGAACAACCCCACAATGCGACTGATATCCGGAGTATCCTTAGGTTGGTAGGATATTACTGCCGCTTCATTTAGAACTTCTCCAAGATAGCCAAGCCGATGACCAACCTTCTGAAGAAGACTAATGAGTTTGAGTGGACACCCAAGTGTGAGCAAGGCTTCTAGACCTTGAAACAGAAGCTTACCACCACTCCTGTGTTAGCATTGCCTGATTTTCAGCAAGACTTTGTGGTCTATTGTGATGCCTCTATATAGGGACTCGGTTGTGTTCTAATGCAAAATGGGAGAGTTATAGCTTATGCTTCCCACTAGCTGAAGGACCATAGGAACGCTACCCTACCCATGATCTTGAGCTTGTAGCTATTGTGCATGCCCTAATGATCTAGAGACACTATCTGATCGGGAACAAATGTGACATCTACATCGATCACAAGAGTCTGAAGTACTTTTTCACTTAGGAGAATCTAAACATGAGACAACGCCGATGGCTAGAGCTAATTAGGGACTACAACCTAGAGATACACTATCACCCTAGGAAAGCTAATGTAGTCGCAGATGCCCTGAGCCGTAAGGGCTATTGCCACAGTCTAATAACAGAAGCCATACCATCAGAGCTGAGTCAAGAGATGGAGGACCTTCGACTCAAAATCCCACCGAAGGGAATGTTGAATGAGATTTGAGTGCAGTACAATCTTGAAGATTGAATCCGCAAAGCCCAACAAGAATGCTCCGAAATCTGGGAAATCCGAGAGCTCATGGAGCTAGGAAAGTGTCCTAAGTTCAGAGAAGATGAATAGGGAGTGTACTGGTAGAAGGATAGAATCTGTGTACCCTCTGATGTAGCCTTGCAAGAGGAGATCCTAGCCGAGGGTCATGACTCTAAGTATTGTATCCACCCAGGAAGTACCAAGATGTATGCCGACTTGAAGAAGCTTTTATGGTGGAAGAATATGAAAGGTGATGTTGTAGGATAAGTCACGCATTGCGACATCTACAATAGGATCAAGGCCAAACACCAAAGACCGGTAGGAGTGTTGAAACCCTTAGATGTTTCGATATGGAAGTGGGAAAGCATATCCATGGATGTTATAGTGGGTTTACCTCAAACCCCGAAAGACCATGACTCGATCTAGGTAATCGTTGATAGATTGACCAAGGTAGCTCACTTCATAGCTATGAGGAATGACTATAGAATTGAGAAGCTCATAGATCTCTATGTGGATAACATTCTCAAGGTTCATGAAGCCCCTATGAGCATTGTGTCTGATCGAGGGACGCAATATGTGTCCTAGTTCTAGAAGAGTCTCCACAAGGCAATCGAGACTCAACTGGATTACAACACCGCTTACCACCCTCAGACGGATGTCCAGGTAGAGAGAGTGAACTAGATCTTGTAGGATATGCTCCGAGCTTGTGTTTTGAAATATGGGTCTGATTGGGAGAAGAGTTTGCCAAATGCAGAGTTTTCTTACAACAACAGCTACTAGGCTAGTTTCAAGATGTCACCATTTGAGGCCTTGTATGGGAGGAAGTGTAGGCCCCCTCGAATGTGGTCAGAAGCCAGGGAGAGATTGTTCTTTGGCCTTGCAAAGATCAAGGATGCCAAGGAAGGGGTCGCTCAAGTGCGAGAGAATTTGAGAATTGCTCAAAGCCGATAGAAGAGTTACGTAGATAAAAGGCGAAGAGACCTTGAGTTTGAAGTTGGGGACTATGTCTACCTCAAAGTCTCCCCACTATGAAGCACCATCAGGTTCCATGTGAAAGGGAAGTTGGCGCCAAGGTATGTTGGGCCTTACCGGATTTGTCAGAGAATAGGCAAGCTAGCCTATAGGCTGGAACTGCCTGAGGAAATAACCGGAGTGCACCCAGTATTCCATGTATCCCAACTACGCAAGTGCTTGAAGCTACCAAATGAGCAAGTACCTATAGAGACACTTGATATACAGGACACTCTAGAGTACAAGGAAGTACAAGGAGCACATGATATAGATACTTGATAGAGCCAAGAAGGAAACTAGAAGCACGACCATACCTATGTGCAAGGTTTAGTGGAGCAACCACACTGAACGAGAAGCCACTTAGGAGAAAAGAGTCAGAACTTTGGATGCTATACCCCAACCTTTTTAAAAGGTACGTCTCACCTTAAATCTCAGGATGAGATTCCTATGAGGGGGAGGACTGTAACAACCCAGGTTTTCCAATAACCCAAAAATCAGAACTTAAAATTTTTTTCTAACAAAACCCATGCATGGTGAGTGTGCGTACCGGGAAACCACCCTTGTAGTTGCATAAGTAGATCCCAAGCTAGTATGTTTGAGCATTTGCATTTTAATTCCACATGCGAGTCGCTTCTTCATGATTTTATGTGATGCAATAAAATTAATTAACTTCTAAACAAATTATTGTGTGAGTGTTGCCAACCCTTGGCTTGGACCCTAAAGACCTAGATAACCTCTAGTAGACCCCACTAGGAATTATATATGTTGGCAACCCATATATACATGCATAGGTACCTAGGTGTAGTGGGAAAATAGAAATAGAAATAGAAATAGAAAAGGAATTGGAAAAGGAGAAGAAAAAGAAAAGAGAACGAAGCCCAACAGTAGCAGTAGCCCACGCACATCCTAGCTAATGCCGCTGGCCCATTCCCGCGCACACTGCCACCGGCCTACTCCTGCGCACACCACCGCCGCCCCGCTCCCACACACACTGCGCCGCCTACTTTGCCCACCGTGGCCCAGCACCGCGCCTCTCTCCCGCGCGGGCACCCTTGCCCCCGTGTGTGGCTGAGCTAGCCTAGCAGCGGCTCGTCACCACACCGCGCCTGCACCCATGATGCCCTTCCCCCTATCGCTAACCACCGGGCCCCACTTGTCATCCCTTCGCTCTCTCTGTCCTCTACTTTTCCCACCACTGAGCAGAGCACCTCGCTGATGTGGGCATCTGAGGCCACACCTGCGCATTACAGCCACTCACCCTCAAGCCGATTGAGCATCGATGCACGGATGGGTGCCACGTCCATGATGTGCGGCATACACACCCTCTCCCAGCCACACCGCACTGCTGTTGACGCCCATTGCTTTGGCCCCACACCATGACATTGACCCGTCAACCTTTTTGACCGGCCGCTACATGAAACAAGAGTGCCACGACAACCACGCTCACCCCCACTCCCTAAAACCCTAAGCCAGAGCCATTGATCGCCCTCCATGTGCCCCCTTCCCCTCCATCCGCCATTTGCCACCACCATGGCTATAAGCTCTATATAAAAGGGGCACGCCCTTTGCCCTAGCATCCTTCCCATGCCTCGTTGCCACTTGTGGTTTCACCAACTGCATGTTGAGACCGAGAGAAGGGAAGGAGAAGGGAGGAGGAGAGGAGAAAGTGGATGACCGCGCCACTGTCATCGAGGAGCCACCACCGGAGGAGAAGACAGCACCCCAATCGTCTTCCTCACCGTAGCGGTTTGGCACGTCATTACTTCACCTCGTCACAGCCACAACTCGCCTCTACACCGCTAGCCTAGTGCCTTGAGACCCACAGTGAGCCCCACTGGTACCTCTGCTTGCCATCCCACACTATCACCATGTCTGTCGCTGTGTTCTCCCCCTTGGGAGGGCCAAAGGCCACCATTTTCACTGTGGTAGTGCACCACACACACGCACACACGCACATGGCCAAGAACCTAGCCTTGCTGAGCCTCGGATGCTCGGGAACATTCTGGCCGCACTAGGCCGGTAGCGGTTACCAAACCACCATAGATGGACTCGCCTCGACGAGTAGCCCCAAAGCACTCGCCTTTTTGGCCATAGGGTGCCTAGATGTCGTAGCCATGCTTGCCTTGCCATCATGGCCGCACATCGCAGCGCTGCCATGACGTGGATGATCCCGCTGATTCTAGCCACCCCACGAAGTGAGGAGGGGCTAAGGAGGTTCACCATCACCCTGCGCACCTCGCTGCTTAGTTAGATGAACAGAAAGCCCCCGCCATGTCCTAGTCTACCTGAGCCACGAGCTCGCTATAGTTCCGCCGCGCGTCTTGTCATGGTGCGGACTCCACCATGCCTCTAGGTCACCGTTGTCGAGTCCCATGCCTTCCTTGTGATCCCAATTGAAGGAAAGGGGGCACTTTTGGCCCCTGTTGCTACCATAGTTGCTTTACCACCGTCCACCACCGTTGCCATGCCGCTGCCGCTGTGGCTCGCCGTGGTCAAGCCCTCACCAATAAAATTGGAACCGCTGACATGTTTGCTGGAGCACGAAGGAGCTAGCAAAGCTCGCTAGAGCCATATCAATGCACCATAGGACCCCACCATCGTAACTATGCCACCGCTGACCCAGCCATCGTTAGCAGGCCATGAAGACGCAGCATTAGCCCTAGCCACCATTACTGGAGAGCCACAGCCACTTGGAGAGAGCTGTGATAGTCTTGCCGAGCGTGCCTCATGAGCTCACCATGCCACCGCCGCACCACCAAGCTTGCCCCGGTGCCGATCACCGCTGACAGCCCATGCCGGCTGCCAAGGAGCCACCTTTAGTACCCTCCCGTACCCACACTAGCGCCTAGGAGCCCTCGAAAGGCCATAACATCACCGCCGACCAGCCGCCGACCCTGTCCGGGCAACCTCATCGCCGTTGTATGTGAGCAGAGGAGGCCGAGTGCCCCGCGACGCCTCTCCCTACACTTGGTGCACCATGAGCCAAGAGGAGGAGAGAGGAGGTGGACACAGTCCACCATGGACCCAGTGTGTGGTCCATGGACCCGCACCCGGTGGACCACCATGAACCACACCCATAGGCGTAGGCCCAATAGTAGCCCACCAGCACCACGTGGATGGCTCGCCCAAGTGACACGTGTCTGGGTCGGCCCGGCCCAGACCTGCCCAACCCGGCCCATATCCGACCCATGACCCGGCCCATTGGGCCTAGTCAACCCCGTTGACCTGGTCCCACCTGTCAGTATTGACCATGGGTCCCACCTATCAGTGACCATATTTCCCGCGTCCAATCACGTGCTGACACATGTTACTTACTTTTCAAAATTCTCTTTTTTTCTTTTTTAGAAAATAATTTAAACTTGGAAAATTCATACGACCTCAGAAAAATATGAAACCAGTGCCAAATTTTTTCTAAAAATGAGCTTTATGTCATAAGCTTATGTTTGAGTGCATTTGGATCTTTTGAATTTCTATTGCTTCTTTGTGATCATCTACAGGAGTAATTTATTGCGGCTATATATCTCATTTG
Source organism: Miscanthus floridulus (assembly GCF_019320115.1). Lineage (NCBI taxonomy): Eukaryota > Viridiplantae > Streptophyta > Magnoliopsida > Poales > Poaceae > Miscanthus > Miscanthus floridulus. The sequence goes on from NC_089581.1 coordinate 81,901,832, forward strand.
ACAGACCCGGAGGGGCCACAGACCGAGGAACACGACCCTAACAACACTGAGGAGCCTAGAGATGACCTGCCAGGTGCCACGTCCCACCCAACCTCATAGAATCCTATTAGACATGCTACAAAGTATATGCTAGTGCTTTACTTTTATGCAAATGATTTGTGATAGGTTGCATGGTAGAATTGCTTGTAAGCCATTGCCTTGTCGCAACCTATACCCCTGCACACCCGCTGTTAGGTTAGATGCTCACTTACTTACTTGCTACTACATCAACTACGCATTATATCTGTGATGTGATGCTTGGTGGAGGATTGTGTGTGAGTGGTTAAGGCACTTGGTGCTGATAATGTGTAACAACCAGGGAGATCTTGGCGTGCGTCTTGGGTGTGTGGTGAGGGTTGAGTCAATAGGGTAGGATATTACAATGAGTCATTGGACAACTCTTGCTAGGGTGGTGCGACCAGGGCATCCCCTACGAGTGGTACCTATGGCAGGTGCATGTGAGATGAGGAGATCCTAGGATGGAGTGTCTCTGTGGGATGATGCCCTAGGATGGTGGCACTGTCGAGGCACGGGGTGTTGGTTATACCCTTTGAGAAGATATCTTGTCCGGCCCCCCTAAGGACTGGTATGTTGAGAGAACTGGATCATAGGACCCTACGTGCATGCCACTCATCCCTGAATGGTACGTTGATGGTCTGAGCTACCGAGGTTTTGCTCAGATGCTCTATGACGTCCTCGAGGAGCTTGGTGTCCCCACCGAGCAGGTTGAGTATGTCTGTCAAGGCGAGCCTAAACCCGATGGACTATAGGGCCACATCGTCATCCACCTCAGGGTTCCTATGATTGAGACCCTACCAGAGCTGCACATCTTCTAGGAGCTACAGGTGGAGACCTCCATCGTAGCTTGTGTCCAGTCCACTTCGCGTTCGGCCCTTCATCGCATGATATTTGACACCCATGAGTACCTTAGGATGGGACCATACCGCTTGCTTCCCTAAGCCCTAGACCTTACCCAAAGTACCAGGAGGCAGGTCTTGGCTGCTAAGCAGACTATCTACGACAAGGAGGGACCATGCTCCAGGTGTCCGCATAGTACATCCTCTACCAAGATAGGTACATCATGGAGGTCGAGTCGTAGAAACGTCGGTACTAGGACATGCTGTTCTAGGCTGACGAGGCCTTCCTGGAGGTGCCGTCGAGGCATGGGGTGTTGGTTACACCCTTTGAGAAGATATCCTATCCGGTCACCCTAAGGACTGGTATGTCGAGAAAACCAGATCATAGGACCCTACGTGCACGCCACTCGTCCCTGAATGGGCGGGGGACGATTGCTGACCAGCTAGGACGATGCCACTACTGCTAGGTTGGAAGTGGATAGTGTAGGAAGGTACGGGTGTATGGCCCACACCCTCCTAAGACTACGTAGTGACCTTTGGGGGCTCGGTACTATGTCTCATAGTCTTAGTGTTTCGGTGAACTTCGGGGTGGCCCAGGGCTGAGTGGTAGCATGGCATCAGATCGGTTGGGAGGTAGCCCCACTACAAGATTTTCGGTCTACTGCAACACCAAAAAAGTGTAGCAAAAGACCCAAAAATGGTAGCCATAGTAATTTTGCTACCAATTTTTTTTGGTTAAATGTCGTTGCACTTGTAAGGGTAGCAATAGCATAATGCAATGGGTTACATTTTAGTTGCGACACACAGCCCCTCTATTGCAACACTTTTGACGCTTTTGCAACACCTGGTGAGTGTTGTAACAAAAGCAATTGCAACCACTATGGGTGTGGTAATAGTATCAATTGCAACGAACTAGGCGTTGCTAGCGATACGTATTGCGACACGCTGGTCGTGTAGCAACACAATGCAAGCGCAACGCAACACAGGTGTTGCAATCGTGGTTGTTGCTACGCAGAGAAAGCATTGCAATAGAGGTTCTCTATTGCCACGTCGCCTAAATGGTTGCTATAGGTGGCTTAGGTTATTGCAACATCTCTTTAGGTTGGTTGCTACAGAGAGGTCATATATTGCCACGTTTCTGAATGGTTGCTATAGATGGCATAGGCTATTGCCACGTTACTTAGGTTGGTTGCTACAGACAGGTCATCTATTGCCACGTTACTAACTATCTGGTTGCTATAGGTAGATTCCTCTATTGCCACCGTCATCTTTTTGTAGTTGCAAGAGATAGTTTCTCTATTGCCATGATTATCGTACCTATTGCCACGACTAAATGTGATTGTTATATGTGCCATCATATATTGCAACGCCAGATTAATATATTAATAATTCATGTTGCGACACTTTGTTTGGTAGCTTAAATTAATAATCGCAAAACGACAAATACATAATGAAGGAAGCATCGACATCCATTAAAACGAAATATAATTTGTTCATACAAAATCTTTAACAAAACACACCGAGTGTCAAACTAAATGAGAACACAAGTAGATAGCTTAACACATAATAATGTGTTAAGCACAGACAACTGTTTGAACTCATTCGAATCAAAAGACTAATGTCTACTGTAGCAGCGAAGGTTCCCTTGATATGTATGTTGGCCATCGTCCCACCATTCGCATGCTCCTTCTCAAACTCAAGATTCCTCCTGAAAAAATCATTGACATGCATTAGTTAAACTGAGACTAGTGGTGGCAAAGCTAATTGAACACTGAAGCAAAACACGAGCTGCAGTACTAGAGTTCTGTGAGCTGCAGTACTATCAACCATGAACTTTGAAGCGTAAAGCAAATATAAACATACATGCAGCTGCCTCCCAAGACATTTTATGAGCACAAACACATCCATATATATTTCTAATCAGCAAGAGGAAACTAAGCCTGGACCATATTTAGGAGCAGAACAAAAGAATAGCTATGTACTTCTCCAAAAGGACTATATGTTCCTTTTTAATGCAAAGAGAGATAAAAGGTTTCACATAGTACCTGTGTATTCTTTTTGGACAATGCAGATCTTTTCCTAGCCGCAGTTTCCTTCAGTTGCTTTGCTGTAGTATAAACAGCACCCGAATTCGCTGCCAAATTACTTCTAGTCATGCGCCCTCTAGTGAGACGTTCTTCAGCTGCGGAAGAAGGGGGTTGTTGTTCTGGCTGGCTGGTTTCTTGGGTAACCTGAAAATAAATGGTTGGTGGTAAAAATTACACCCCTTGACAAGAATATGACATGCATGTTACAATTAAACATTCTTCAATTATCATCAAACTACCTGCTGACTATGCATCATGTGTTCTCCCATTGTAGTTGTTACATTTTGTGTCCCCTCAATTGTTGCAGCAGCAGCAACATTTTCAGTTGGCTCCACAATTGTGCTAGCCTGCATTTCGAATTGGGTTCAAGATCATGATTTTCAGTTCAATAAACTATGAGAACATAGATGTTGTTAATATTACCTTTTGTACTGAAGCTTGCTGTTGGGCTGCTTGCAACATTAACATAGCTTGCCTAAGTGCTTCTCTATCAGCCTCCCTTTCCTTGTTCATCTGTTCAAGCTGACGCCTATGTTCTTGCCTCTCGGCTTCCCTTTCAACTTCTTGAGCTTCTAGTCTATCTTGCAGCCGTCCAAACGATTCAATGAGGGCTTCCTCCTGTTGCAGTTTGCGCTGGTAGTCCTCCGATAGTAGCTCCTTTCTAGTTGGGTACCTTGCAAGGTAACCATTAGCATGCATCTTGTTTGATTTGATTTTTCTCGTTTCCTTGTAGGTTGATTGGAAAATCTGGTTCTGCTCCAAGTCTGAGACGACATTTGCGTCAGGCCTTGACTCCAGCTCCATAATCTTCCTGGTTGCATTGTCCTAACAAAGCAAAGACATTTAGTTAATTAAAACTTTAATTCTAAGCGAGGACAGTTGCATCACTTAATAAGGGTTGTAAAAACTGTTTAATACTCACATAGACTTCCCTAGATTCCTCGCTTGTCCATTGTCCATTTTGTTGGTGGGTCATCATAAAAAGCTCCATATCATTTGGCTCTTCACCAGTTAGTTGGTCCCTCTAATTAGGCAAGAATGTAAAAAAATTAGCCATATTTCATAATCTAGTGAAATGTAGAAGCTTTTATAAACTGTAAAGATCAGGAAGATATCCACCACGAATTTAAAAACAGAAGATAACAGAAATATTTATTGCTATTGAAAAAGAACAGGAATCCAAGTTCTTCTTTTTGTTGGCACACATTAGTTTTAGTACTTTTCAGCTTTCTGTATACAAGGATGCAAAATATATTTTTTTGTAGTGGGCAGTGGGCTAAATATCTCTATCAAATACAAAGACTATATAGGTTATAACAATATCATGTCATTGTCATTCGGGGGCACAAGCACAAACCATAAAAAAATGCCTGAAGGAAAACCTTGTGACAGAATTTTTTACCTTCTCATAGCTCAATTGAGAAAAACCCTTTGATCCTGTAACATGGTGTATCTGTCGATTGTGCCGATTCTGAGAATTCTTATTGCTAATCCTCTGCACAGAACCAGCAATGATTTGATTTTTATAAAATCAGCAGTGCGCAAAACATAAACCTTGACGTCAGAAGTGGAATTGGCAAGTTTTTTTAAAAATTGGGAACAAACCTGGAATTCTTCGGTGCCAAAATACGACACCAGATAGTGCCACTCAACAATGTCTAATTCTTCTAGCCTATGTCTCATTCTCTCTTCATAGGTGGTGTACGCCTTGTAGGTAGCACTAAATGTAGATCGCCATCCTTTGTAACGGTCATTAGCCACCGTCCATATCTTGATTCTGTTCGCCTCGTTATCCTCAAGGTCCCACTTAGCCTGCTCAAGGTAAAGCCTAAATAAATTACTTCTTAAACAATAATTTGGTATTGAAATTTTGACATCCACATGGATAACAGAAGCTTACCAGCACATCGTTTGCTATTGCAATTTTGACATCCACATGGATATCTCTCCATGTTCTTACTCCGATGAGAGGTGCTCTTTTCCTCGTGAACAGTGTTATTTCATCAACAAATATTCGTTTGTTTGAACCTACAGGTCCTCCAAGCCTAGAGAACTGGATGCTAAGCTTCTGAGACGCCTCCCTAGTTCTCTTGTTTGTTGCTGTCCATCCTTTCAAGTTACCTCTTGGCTTCCTCTTTTTGGAGTCTTGTCCATGAAAAACAATTATATACAAAGCAAAACACTTAAAAAACTATTGACATAGTTTAAAATTAACTGAACCTCACAATAAATTGAAAATATTCATTACTTACTAGTTCCCTCTCCCTGTGGAATGAAACGCCGAGCATGAGATGGTCTGTTTACTGGCGGTGTGGGGTTGCTATCTTCACTTGAAAGTACTACATCTGTATGATGATTACTGTCCACATATGCCACTGCAGAAAATATTGGTCACTTGTGTAAGATATGATATGTTTGTGAAGGAATATTAACAATAGACATGTAGGGACAGATGTTATATTACTAATATCATTCAGTTGTCCTTGCACCCTTAACCATTCTTTGTAAGTTTTGGTGGTGTCATCCCTGTCGATATCTTTCAAATCTGGGTCAGCCAAGCTAATATTAGTACAAAGGCTTCTCCAATATAAAATAATACAACAATTTTGAAATATATAGGAGTCATTGTGTCCCAAACACAATGGAGAAAGTACAAAGGGTGGTTCGCGATCTAGGCTTGGACTATATCAAGATAGATGCATGTGAGAATCATTGTGTGTTATTTTGGAAGGAATATGAGAAGCTGGATATATGCCCCAAATGTAAAGCATCTAGGTGGAAAACAGATGACCGTGGTGATGGCCATGTGAACGATGGTCATGATAAGAAACGTCGTCGTGTCCCAGTCAAAATCCTTCGGTACTTCCCTCTCACACCTCGGCTACGCAGATTGTACATGTCAGAGAGCACGTCATCAGAAATGCGTTGGCATGAGGAAGGAAGAATAGATGATGGCAAACTACGTCATCCTGCTGACTCCAGGGCATGGAAGCACGTGGACAATATGTTTCCACGATTTAAAGAAGCTCGTAACGTTCGACTGGGTCTTGCTTCTGATGGCTTCAACCCATTTGGTATGCAAAATGTTACTTACAGTTGTTGGCCTGTTATCCTAATACCTTACAATTTGCCTCCTTGGTTGTATGAGAAACAATCTTATTGGATCATGTCGATGTTGATACCTGGCAAGAAAACTCCTGGAATGAATATTGATGTTTACTTGAGGCCCCTCATTGATGAGTTGAAGGCGCTGTGGAATACTGGTGTTAATTGTAGGGATGTAAAGGCAAAGGAAAACTTTACACTCCGTGCTATGCTACTTTGGACAATCAATGACTTCCCTGCATATGCGATGCTTTCTGGTTGGAGCACAAAAGGAAAATTTGCATGTCCTTACTGTCACAAGGATACAGATTATTTGTGGTTGAAACATGGGAAGAAGTTCTGCTACATGGGACATCGTCGGTTTTTGCCCTTAGACCATCCATGGCGCATGAACAAGATGAGCTTCAACAATGAAGAGGAAACCAGAGAGGCTCCAGTTCCACTGTCTGGTCAAGATGTATTAGACCAATATGCAACTTTTCATCCAACGGGATTTGGAAAGGACATATCAAAAAAGAGGAAGCGTGATGAAGACGCAAGATGGCACAATTGGAGGAAGAAGAGTATTTTTTTTGAGCTCCCCTACTGGTCTTCTTTGATCATAAGGCATAATTTGGACGTGATGCATATTGAGAAAAACATATGCGAGAGCATATTAGGGACTTTGCTTGAAATTGAAGGGAAATGTAAGGACAGCGAGAATGCCCGCCTTGACATGGAACATCTTGGGATCAGGCAAGATCAGCATCCTGTGATTGATGATGACATGTACACCTTGCCAGCAGCGTTGTACTCTCTAGACAAGGATGACAAGAGGATTTTATGCCAATTTCTTCAAGGAGTGAAGATGCCTGATGGGTTCTGCTCCAATTTAAAGAGATGTGTTGACGATAAAACATGTAAGGTGTCTGGACTCAAAACTCATGACTACCATATTATTCTACAAAAACTATTGCCCTTAGTCATTAGAAGGATTTTGCCAGAAGATGTTGCCAGGCCATTGATTGAGCTCAGTAGGTTCTTCAGTGCACTTTGTTCAAATGAGTTGGTGCCAGCAGATCTTGACAAACTAGACAGTTCAATTAAAGAGACTCTTTGTCAGCTTGAGATGGTTTTCCCGCCTGCATTTTTTGACATAATGATTCATTTACCGGTCCATCTAGTTGAAGAGGCTAAACTAGGAGGGCCCGTGTGTTACAGATGGATGTATCCAGTAGAGAGGTATCTACGTACTGCTAAAGGATATGTCAGGAACAAGGCACAACCAGAAGGATCAATAGCCGAGGCATACATAGCTGAGGAGTGTCTTACATTTTGCTCTCGATTCTTCGACGTCGACACCAAGCTGAGTCGAGCTGATCATCATGAAAATACAGTTGTGAATGAGCCTCCAAGTGGTCTAAGCATATTTAGTGAAATTGATTACAAGAGGAGAGGAAATAAGCTTAAGAATTTGGAGAAAGTTGAACTTCAAAAGATGAGGCACTACATAATTACTAATTGTGATGAAGCCAGGAAATGGGTAGAGTAAGTCGCAATTTTTACCACTAAATTTATCTTTTATCTGCTTGTTTGTGGCATCAACTAATAATTTGGTGCACTCTGATGTAGGGAGCATAAGACACAACTAACAAGGGATAGTTCAATTAACATTAAAAAATGACACAAGGAGCATTTTGTAAGATGGTTTGAAATCGAGGTATGTAGTATTATTTTATATTTTTAAATTCAACTTTATGGTCAGACCAACGTAGTAATTAACCGGTAGATGTCTAACTTGATTTTTAAATTGCAGATAGCAAAACTATATGAGAAAGGGGAAGCAAGTAAACTGATGCATGCCCTTTCTCAAGGACCTGACCCTCGAGCTCGTGTGTTGAATAGAGTGCACATCAATAATTGGCTATTTCGGACAGCTGCCATAGAGAAAAGTCTCGTGACACAAAATTCTGGTGTCCTTGTGAAGGGTGACGATAGTATAGGCAACATGACCTGGTATGGAGTCATTAGAAATATAATCTCACTGGAATTCCCACAAGAAAAAGAAGTTATATTATTTCAGTGTGATTGGTATGATGTGCCGGCTACCAGTACCAGCAGAAGCAGAGGGTACACTAGGGACAAATTTGGTATTATCGACATTGCTACTTCCATGTTTAGATATTCAGATGAACCTTACATTCTTGCTTCAAACGCTGAACCGGTGTTTTATGTCCCTATCGTGAACAAGCCGAGATGGTCTACTGTTGTTTTGGTGAGACCAAGAAATTTGTTTTCCATGCCAGACACAGGAAATGATGCCGATGCACTTGATGTGGGAATCCAAGAAATGAATGAATCAGGCCAAGGTCAGGAATTCTTAAACTGGTCAAGACAAGATAGGGCAGGCACAACTGGTTCTGCCGCCATTATTAATCAAGTGCGTAGCGAAGCAATTCCCGAACCTGTTGATGACTATATTGGTGATGATGATTCTGACGACGATGACACCTACATTGATGATGGGGTTATTGCACCAGTCATGGAAGAAAATATAGAAGATGATTTCTTTGCTTGAAGACAATTTTTTTTGTTGCACTGTTTGGTGGGAAGGGTCAATTGTCCTTCATATGCATATGTCGCACTTTATTATTTTTTTCTTTTGAACTGATGACATGGTTAAGTTTGAACCGTTGCATGGAACCTTAATGTTCGTTATGCTAATGAATACCTCTTGAGATAAATGTTTTAAGTATTTGAAATAAAGAGGTAAGTGGAAAGTTTTGAAATAAAAATCACGATTGCCCAAGAGTAATCACCGGTCGGCAAATGTTTGGACAAGGAAAGGTTCATTAGTGTGGTCACCATGTGACTGATGGTGCACGGTCAGGCATTTACTATCGCTAACAAAGTGACCAACCACCCCGGTACAACTTCAAGTACTAATTAACATCCACGCATACTTAACATCAAGTACTTAACAGCAACTACTACTTAACAGAAAGTTTCAGACACCAGGCATAAGGACGGAGATGCCGAGATGGGGCCAGGGTTGGGGCGTTTTATAACTCATAAGGTCTTCAATCATATCAAATAAATTAAAACCTGAGTTACAACGAACACACCTACATAGCGCAGTGGTGTAGAAGGTTTTATCTGAACCAGAGCTCCATGGTTCGAATCCTGTGGGGAGCACTTTTTAATTTTAATATATGCGTCCCCAATTCTTTTCTTTCCATACTTTTTTTAAGTTTAAAATTCGTTGCAATTATCAAAGTATATTGCAACCAAAAATAAGCGTTGCACTTGAACACAATTTTCGCTTCGACCCCATAGATTTCGTTGCAATAAAATTTAGCACTTGCAACAATATCAAAGTATATTGCAACTGCCAAAAAAGGTTGCAATTGACCCCCACTTTTGCTTCGCCTCCAAGAGTTCTCGTTGCATTAAGTATCTAGCATTTGCAACGCTTGTCAAATTTTATGCAACACAAAAAAACCGTAGCAATAGTCAAAACCAAATGCAACTAACGTAAATGTAGTTGCAGTACTACCACACAATTGCAACCAAAATCAAGTCTATTGCAACCATTTTTCACCATTGCAATATCGTCCACCAAATGCAACAGAGCTTTGCAACATCTTGAAAACCGTTGTATTAAAGGCATGTATCGCTACCATTTTTTAGAATGGTTGTAATACAACAATCTCTGGCAACCAATTTTTCTACGTTGCAATTCTTCGGCGTTGCAGTAGACCAAAAATCTTGTAGTGCCCGGTATCAGCCTAGGCGGGGCATCGCTGATGATGTTGATCTTATGGTTCTAGCTGTACATGCTATATAGAGTTGATCGATCTATACGTATAGCCATGTCCTCAGATATGGACATTCCTATGACCTACGCTTTTTTTGATTAGTGAGTGGAGTCTTTTCTTCTCTCCCCCTGGGTTCTTGTGTTGGATTCCGGCCTTGTCCGATGAGGCAAGGTACAAGCGGGAGTCATCCTTGTCGCCTAGAGAGTGTGAGAGTGGTGAGATATGTGTGACAGGATGGGAGAATGTGTGGATGAGATGAGTTAAAACTTGATGAATTGTTATTAAAACTTGACATACTCGCATAGGAAACTACAGCCAAAAACAGGTCTTTTGCTCTACCCTTGCATTCCACTACCACAAAGCAAACATAAAGCATAGCGTGGGAGCCAGTGGCTAGTACAAATCATACTGATAATTGTTTGATAGGTTCTGAGCCCGAGTACGACTACCAGGGAGACGATTGGGAGGATTAGAGGTCTTGTTCCTACGCTCAAGTTTGGTTGAGAAGATGGAGTTGACGTCCACTGCCCTTCTTCTAGATGCTGTTCTGGATGCTGCATGGTCTAAGTGATTCCTCCAAGTGGCGATGTAATAATGAGTAAACCTTGCTATTTGTACTCTCTTTAAGACATGTATTCGATTTATGACCATGATATCGACTGATTATTTGATAATGTGATAGGATGATCACCTAGGACTATCATGTTATACTTCGAATCTATGGATTTCCCTTCGAGGAAATCAGGATCGTTTCATAGGCTCGAGCATCGACGGGGAGTCGCGAGAAGGGCGGATCCGTCCACTACGCCTCTGGGTAGGAGGGGAGGGAGGATCCACCGGGAAGACCGGATCTACGACGTCGCACCTCGGGTGTCTATCACAGGCGGACAACTGGGGAGGAGGGAGGTGCGGCCATGTTCCTTCCGAGCGCGAGGTGGGAAAATTAACGCAAAAGCCAGATGGGGGCTCAAAGCTGAGCCCCTAGAAATGGTGCCAGAGGGTGGATTTGAGTGTCCACCCAAATTTCGGGGCCCTAGGGGCCCTGCTGGAGCACGTTTTTTAGGCTAGAGCCGAGCCCTCATAGTTAGCTATGATGACTTAAGTAGGGGCTCTACTGAAGTTGCTCTAACCTAAGCCTTGATAACTAGAATATGGTGGGTTCCTGATGATGGCCGACTCTGAGGTCTTATTTAGTTTTGGTTTTAGGATATTGAGCGTTGTATTGCAAATTGAAGTAAAATTGACCACCGGTTCTTAAATTTGGCCGGTGCTGTCATCCTAGTCCACGAACTTCCATGATGATATATCATATATGCCAGTCCCCAAATATGGCCAACAGTGTCATTTTAGTCCAGGAATTTTCAAGATGATCGCTGTTGGTTCCTAGGTGGTGCCATCCTGGTCTACAGACTTCCAAGTGATATATTCAGGTCCCCAAACATGGTTTTGTGTCTCATGAGTCAAAACCGGGCCTAACCCACTTTATACGCTAACAGTGCATTTGACATGGACCTGAAATGTGGGCCCCACATGTCAAGTCCACCTTTTCCTCTCTACCTCTGCTACTATGAAGAACGAAAAACACTTTCATGTGTTCCACTCATTTTATGTCGTCAGCTTTGTTCGTCGCGCGGTTTGTTTGTTCACCTTCGTCCGTTATTTCCACACGACCGACGTAAAAGTTAAGTACATAAAAAGCAAACCCTCCTGCTCCCCACGTCCACCACTCCACCAAAAAACAAAAAGGACACACCTTCCCCACAATGCTCCCGCCCCCGCTTCGCTTGGTCAATTGACACTTTGTCCTTGCCCCAACCAATCTCGCTCGGTCGCCGGCCTTCGCCCCTCCCTGACCTGCCCAGCAAATGCCCCGCTCTGACGTGCCATCTGATAGACGGCCCTGCTCCCGAGATCCGTCCATCCGCTGCCAAGATTCGTCCGCGGGGGTGTGCTCTTTGTGTGCAACGACGGCTCGATGGTTTGTGATGCCGATGTGTGACAAAGGGCCGACGGGGTGGAAGGGACCAGCCGTAAATTTTACTCCAAAAATCAGAATAGAGATATATTCACGTCAAACGCATAGTCCACAACTTAAGAGTACCACGTCAATGTACAAAGTGTAGGTTAGAGCCAAATCAGCCGCCAATCCTACTCAATGTTTTGTGGCTTGTGATTTGTTTCGTCTATAACCTTATAAAAAGAAGAAAAAAAAACCTATTTTATATGCATGTATTGCACTCACGGGAAGCAACGTTAAGAAATGGAAATTGATTTTGGTTTTGAAAGTTAGCAGGAGAACTAGGACTGCTCAAATCAGGTCCATCATCATCTACTCGTAACAATAGTACGAATCAGCCTAGCAGCACTTTGAAGGAACTTGTGTGGTGGAAGTGGAGGAACCACAGGTTGGGTGACGTGTGTATATCTGGCGTGATCTTGTATGACGCTGGATAGGTCCTAAAACTGGAAAGAGCAAGCAACTCCAATTCTGCGGTGAACTAACAGCCTGCTTCTTCCTTCGATGTGCTTCCTGCAGCCTCTGCCGCAACGGCGTGCAAGTACAACCTGAATTTCGAGGGTGGGCCCCCACCACGGCCGCAAGTACACGGTGTCGGCAACACCATGTCAGCGGTGGCAAGAAGAAACTTGCCGGCTGCTCGTAGGGCTGGGTGGTTCACCTTCACCCCACGGCTCCCACGCTCGCTCAACCACCAAGGAGCCTGTGCTGCTTCTACAAGTAAGCCAACGTGTCCAGACTGTGCCAACCATCCAATGCTTTCTCGATACCAGCTTATTTATGTATATAATAATATAGTCTAGTTACAAATATTTGACGTTTTATACAAGGGCACGTCCTTTGCAATTTAGTTTATATGACATTTTTAGTAGTTGGAATAAATTGAAAACCACTCAAGGTTTTTAATCAAAGAAAACCTGTCAAGTTATGATATTGTAAATTTATTTTAAGAGCCCAATCTGTTTACGTATTATTTCTAGAGACTTATTACTATGCTTGGGACCAATCAAGTTTTTGATTACTAGAGACCATTCAAGTTTTTTATTCCTAGCAGGTTTATTTTCCAGCCAAACTGAGCATTAACAAAAAAATATTGTAATTAAGTATACTTCAGTATTTTTACCTTGCTCATCATTACTTACTCTAATTGAGACCGATCAGATGCTAGAGTATTACTGCTGCCGCCTGCTTGGCCGCACCTCGATTGCCGTGGGCTCCATCGCCTACGTGCCCAAACCCGCCTGGATACCCAATTCCATGGCCACGGTCGTTAGCACGATTCGACCGCGGTAAACAAGAGATAGCGTCCACGCGGACTCATAACTTTTCCTTTCCGTCCCGTTCCTTCTCTGTCCTGTCCTTTACTCATTCAATTCTAAAATATATTTCCCCGTACCGTCGCATGTTGGTCGGATTCGATTCTGTGGCATGGCTACACATGCAAGAACGTTTCTTTTTTCTTCCTTTTTTGTTTTTTCTTTCATCCATTTTCTCTTTTTTTGTTACATATTTATAAGTTACGCTACATAGTTATTTTCGTACATAGTTTTATGTTTATACTAATATGTTATGATATTAATTTTATACGTCCAAGTTCTTGAATATAACTTATACGTTTAACTTTACATCTAAATCATTTATCAAGTTATATATCTAAGTTATACAAACAAGTTACTATAATATAAGTTGTCAATGTTTACTTGTACTTATATATAGTTAAGTTTATTCATCTAACTTATAAGTTATACAAACAAGTTATTATAATATAAGTTATCAATGTTCACTTATACATATAAATTTGTTCATCTAACTTATAAGTCATACAAATGAGTTATTATAATATAAGTTATCAATATTGACTTGTACATATAAATTTATTCATCTAATTTATAAATGATCCAAATAAGTTATTATAATATAAGTTATCAATGTTGACTTGTACATATAAGTTTGTTTATGTAACTTATAAGTTACTAACGGGAATAAATATGCTACATAAACTATTTATGTCTTCCCTTTTTATCAAATTGGGACCTATAACTTATTTTTTGTTGACATCCAAAATATAAGTAAATATTAGCAATAATATGACAATGTATGTATATATTTAAGCTTGTATCAAATTAAAATATGGTCTTGATAGATTTTTTCTCGCGTTGCTTTGTACAAAAACATTTGCTCGTAGATATGGCTTAACTTTAGTTTTATAATATCCATAGGTTGGTACAATTAAATATCAAATTTCACGAATTCTTTGGAAGACACATTAAAATATGTAACTCTAGTCAACGTGGAGTTAGTTGTCTAGCAATAGTATAATAATGTATAATTAAGCTTGTATCATATTAAAATATGGTCTTGACAGATTTTTTTTTCTTGTGTTGCTAAGTACAAAAATATTTGCTTGTAGATATGTCATGAAAAAAGAAAACATAACTGTACCAAACTAAAACCGGAGAAAAAAAAGAAAAAAATCAGAAAAAAGAATGCAAACGAGTTATTATAATATGTTATCAATGAATATTAGTTTATCAATGTTGACTTGTACATATAAGTTATCAATGAATATTAGGCTAAGTACAAAACAAGTGCTGTTAGTATTAGGTATAGATACAAACAAGTTATATTATAATATAAGTTATCAATATTGACTTGTATATATAAGTTTGTTCATCTAGCTTACAAAACTAACTTTTAAATACATATCATCTAACTTATAAAAGTATATTTTATTTGATTACCACCACCCAATTGCGTGTGCGTAATAAAAATGAAGCAAATCAAACTAGCACCGTGTGTAAAATGAATCAGATCAACATAAACAAAGGGGAAAACTATCCATCACCTGGTTGTTTTGTTGCCTTTGCTCACGCGATTTGATCCCTGTCAGATTTTGTCTCGTTGTTATCTCTTTTATCGGATGGTTTTGTCTACCGTGTTGTTTTTCTGGTGAGAGAGGCCAATACACGTCTTTGCTTTTGGTTTTTTTGCAGGAACAACGCCCAATTTTTCTTGTGTTCATTTGTTGAATCTTATCATCCGCAGTCAATATAACTTATACTACATAACTTAGTCAAATAAGTTTCTTCATAAAAGTGAAAGGTCATTGTTTTGTTTTGATAATTGAGTGACAATCTTAGGTGGACTAATATGTGTTTGAGTGAAATACACATGTGATTAGTCCACAGGTATATGTGTGTGAGCAACATATGCCTTAGAGGTGAAATGGCTTGGACTTGTTGCAAAGCTTACACATGTGATGATGAAGGAGCTCAATGCACATGAGACATGACATTGTGTCATGTGATCAAGGTGGAGAAGGTCAAGACATGACTTGACTTGATGGATCGGTTGCAAGTGTGAAGGGCAAGTTGAGTGATGACTTGGCACCGATGGACCGAAGCAATAGTGAAGAGTAAGTGAAGTCAAGATCGATGAATCAATATGATCACGTGATGATATGAAGTGGATCATATCATTGTTAATCATGTTGGTGCATGTGTTGCATCGACATTGGAGGAGATGGAATAAAATGCGCAAGGCAAAGGTATAACCTAGGGCATTTCATTTCACTGGTCATAGGTGTATAGAGAAGTTTATGACCGGGTTTAGGATAGATGGCCGTATGTTGACATTTCTTAGCATCACTCTTTACTAGGTTGTCATCCCTAGCTTGATGCCAGAAATACGTGGTTGATAATTATTAATGACACTTGTAAACTCAGAGAAAATTATATATATTAAAGTAAAGTATCCGCAAAGCGCACAGATTATATACCATTGTAGCATTTCACCTGGGAGTATACCGAGTATCGTTATTTATATTTTATCCACAGGGAGGAGCTATGTGCCTGTTGGCAAAGAGATATTAATAAATATATATACTTATGATAAAACCACTCTTATGTTGTGGCAGGGGTAAGTCAAATGATAAATAAATGAAAAGTATGAAGCATTGATAATAATTCCAGAGATAGAAATAGAGACTCATAAAATGTAGTATGGCTAGGCAGGAGATTCGATAAGAGCAAAAGATTCCTAAGTCATTCCTTGTTTACTAAGTCTTTTGTACACCCAAGTATATACACTCTCATCTATAGCAAAATTAACTTTAGATCTATACATAAGGAACATTACTAAGGAAGATCAAGAACAGAGCTTGTCTCCCTTCGCAACCATGTTCTACTTGCTCTATAAACGGGGAGTGGACTACAAAGGACTCAACGGGAGTGTCACATCCATGATCTACCATATGACCCAGAGTGCAGAATGCATCCATAGATAAACAATATCTAAGCACCATGCTTACATAATGTTGACCACTTAGCCCACGTGCGTCTTGGGCTAAGCGCTTTGCGAACATATGCATAAACTCATTATCAATCACAACTATATCAAGTATATAACTAGAGCAAACTTGGAACATAAAAAATAGCAACATAATATTGAAGTAGCACACAGTCATAAATAAAGAGATACAATACAATCCTTAAGACGGTGGAGAACCGACATAACAATGGGGGGCTGATAGGTGGGACCAGGGGGCCGACCGGCTTGGCCCCACCTATCATCCTCTTGGGGTCTACTTTGATGACCTACCTTCTAGTGTCCTCTAGAACCTTCTGGAGTAGTTTTTGCTGTGGATAAACGCAATTAATTCTGACATATAGGTCTACCTTGATAGTTTTCTAAATAAACCCTGTAGAAAACATAGATTCACTAAAACTCATGGAAATTGTCAGTTTAAACCCCTAAGTCTATGTTGGTGATCATATTTATGCCCTTATAGATGTTTTATGATGGATGGTAACTATCGTCAACAAGCTCCCTGTGGGGGTACGACCCTGGATACCCACGGTAGGCCACATGGGCTACGCCTCCAGGGGTGGCCCAGCCCACGAGAAGGAGCCTTACGGGGCACGATTCTGCTCGGTGCCTCCCGCAAGGCATGGGGAGGATATCCTGAAGATGTTATGAGATTTGATAGGATATGTACGATCCCATGTTTCTTGTAATCTGTTATTACTTTTCGGTTATCTCTTAGATCTAACTAACTTGTAACCTTGCCCCCCGGACTATATAAGGCGGGTAGGGACCCCCTACAAAATCACAGCAAATTATACGATAGCTAATACAAACCAACAGACCACAGGAGTAAGGTATTACGTCATACTGATGGCCTGAACCTGTATAACTCGTGTGTCTCTGTTGCCTTCTTGTTCTTGATTAAACCCTCCTCTGCCGATCAATCTACCATCGCAGGATACCCCTCGGTGGACTACCGATGATATTCTATCGACAGTTGGCGCGCCAGGTAGGGGTGTGCATGCTATTTCCTTGTCGAACAAGATGGCTTTTTCTGCAGGCTCTTCGTCCCTCCCACAGCCCGGCTAGATCTTCATGGTCGGATCCATCACGTGGGTCATCAACGCCGATGGAGTTGGAGAGCTTCTCGAGCCAGTGCAGATCCGTTCTGCGCCGACCACCCTCGCACCTATGACTACAGATCCAATCTCAAAACCACTTCCGGGGTCTACTTCATCAGCTACTCACCGCTCGCTTCCTCGCTATCAGAGGAGGCATGTCAACAATAACGATCTGATCGAGTCTATCGATCGGGTCGGCCTGAAACTCATCGATTGCCTCTCCATTGCTGAGTTGGCTCTGGACACCCTTGTTCAGCACCGACCACCTACCGATCCCGATCTGTCAGTGTCCAGTGCTCGGCAAACTTCGGGGCCCGCCGCCCTACCCTTTGGGCTCGCCAACGCCGCCGCTATGTATCAGGACGCCCTGAGGGTCAAATTCGCCGACTAGGTCGCCGACCAGCTCCCACCAACCATCAACATGCTGCACGCCAGCTGGGGTCCCGGAACATCCCTCCAAACTATCCTGGAGGAAAATCCAGACTCCGAGTCTCAAGGCTCCACGGAGGCCTTCGCCGAGACCTTCACCAAGCAACCCCCTCTCCTGCCTTTCCGGGGTGGCGCAATCTTCAACATCAGCATCGACAGCCCCCCTCGGAACGGTGAAACAGACGAGGAACGCGCCGCCCGTGAAAACAGGAACACCAACCACGCACAACGCCGTGATAACGAACGCGCCATTGCGATGGTCGAGGCCGCTCGTGATAACCAGTTCGACTTGCAAGGAAGGCCCCTCCATCGCAACCTCAACGAAGAATTCCTCCACGTTGACGGCCACGACGTTGTCAAAACTCCGAGCGCCAATCTGGTGGTGGCCGCCAACGAACTTGCACACCTCCCGTAGACGCCCGAGCTCGCCAAGGTCGCCGCTATGCTTAAAGCGGCACACTGTCAAGTTAATGAGATCCGAGAAGTTCAGAGACCTTCATGCTCCACAAGCGCGATTCGCCGATCAGCCAATCCTAGATCTAATAGCCGCCCTAGTCAAAGCCGTTTCGCCGACCAGTCACTACCTCCCCAGGGGGGAGTTGGGGGCCACCACACCGAGCATCATCGCTAGCACGACCAAGAGGTCGAACAGGATGCCTGAGTGCACCTCAGTAACCTTCGGGATGCACGACGGTGTATCGATCAATGTCGTTTCAGGCACCATGAAGATGAAGCACGACGCCGCCAGGAGTACGAGCAAGAGTACGGTAACCCGGACTTAGCTCTGGAGCCGATCGTCACTGGCAATACAGCTAATATCGGCCCCGACAACCCGGAAGGGCCCCCAGCGTTCACTAGGGCGCTCTGAACGCTCTAGTGGCCCCATGATTTCAAAATCACTGGAGTCGAGCCCTATGAAGGAAGGATGAACCCAACTCAGTGGCTGCAGGCTTACGCCACTGCCATCCGCACCGCCGGAGGAGACACCAATGTCATGGCAAATTATCTCCCCGTCATGCTCATGCCAGCTGCCATGAGCTGGTTCACAAGCCTTGCCCCGGAATCCATCGGGTCTTGGGAAGATCTGAAGAGAGTCTTCATCGACAACTACATGGTCACATGCAGGCGGCCGGGCACCAAGCATGATCTCAACCGCATCACCCAAAAACCGTCTGAACTACTCCACAGCTACATCAGACGCTTCTCCGAGATGAGGAATTCTATTCCCAACATCACGGAAGCCGAAGTCATCACCGCCTTCGTCCGAGGACTTCATCACCGAGAACTCCGTTCTAAGTTCAACAGAAAGCCACCTACCGGCATCGGCGAGATGATCACAACTACCAACCAGTACGCCGACGCCGAGGAAGCGGAGGTGCGTTTTAACGAAGATACGGGCACTAATCGCCCGCCTCGCCGCCATGACGACCGCAACGACAACTGACAGCACAATGATCACTGCCACGATGACCGCAACGACGACCGACAGCACAACGATCGCCGCTACGATGACCGTAGTTTCCATCGGGACAGCGGACGAGATCGGCCAGATGGATTCAAACCTAGTCAGAATTGCCGCCGCCGACTAGATCACTTTGTTGCCAATGTCAATGAGCCACGCGCAAAGCATAACTACGATGAGCAGTACAAGAAGATCCTTGATGGACCGTGCCCCTGCACAAGAACGCCAAACACAAGATGAAAGACTGCCTTGGTTTGGCTAAGGAGTTCTAGGAGAAAAAGTACAACGAGTACAATGGTGGGAACGGAGGACGTCGACCTCCTGGGGATAATAATAATGCCTTCCAGGACCATGACAAGGTGGTCGCCACCATCTTCGGGGGTTTCGCCTCCAATGAGAGCAGAAGGGAATGGAAGCTCGCCGCCCGATGAGTGCTCGCCGTCGTTTCAGAGGAAACTACCACCAACCCCAGCTATCGCCCATGGTCCAAAGTCTCCATCACCTTCAGCAGGGCTGACCAGTGGGCGGACATACCCTACACAGGGCGTTTTCCCCTCGTCCTTGACGTGACTGCCTAGAAGGTGCTCTTTAGAAAAGTCTTTGTTGACGGTGGGAGCGCTTTGAATCTACTCTTTGCCGGGGCCCTAAGGGAGCTCGGCCTCAGGCCAACAGATCTCACGCCCTCAGACTCCTCCTTCTGGGGCGTGGTACCTGGCAGGGCATCCAGACCGCTTGGGAAAATTACCCTACCAGAACAGTTCGGCACGGCAACCAACTACCGAGTGGAGCATATCAACTTCTATGTCGCCGACTTCGACACCGCCTATCATGCCATACTAGGGCGTCCGGCTCTGGCCAAGTTCATGGCCATTCTGCACTACGCGTATTTGGTGTTGAAGATGCCTTTGCTCGTAGGGGTCCTGTCTCTGCGGGCCAACCTCTCCATCTCCTACGCCTACGAGACAGAAAGTCTCGCCCTCGCTGAAGCCATCGACCTCTCCATCCAGATGGCTAGCGTGGTCGCTGAAGCCAAGATGCCGTCTGCTGACGACATGGAGATCCCAGAGCCTCCTCGTGCCTCCGCCAAGTCCAAGGAAGTCAAGGAGATCGGCCTCGGCCTCGATGACCCTTCCAAGATGGTGAAAATTGGGGCTCACCTTGACCCCAAATAGGAAAGCGTGCTCGTCTCCTTCCTATGCACCAACGCCAATGTGTTTGCTTGGAAACCTACAGACATGCTGGGGGTACCACAGGAGAAGATCGAGCACTCCTTGAATGTCTCGCCGACTACTAAACCGATCAAGCAAAAACTTCACCGATTCGCGCCGGACAAAAAGGAGGCCATTAGGGTAGAAATAAAACGGCTCTTAGCTGCCGGATTTATAAAAGAAGTGTATCATCCAGATTGGTTAACTAATCCTATTCTTGTTAAGAAAAAGAATAAAGAATGGAGAATGTGTGTTGATTATACTGATCTTAACAAACACTGCCCTAAAGACCCCTTTGGCCTGCCTCGGATAGACGAGGTTGTAGACTCCACCGCCGGCTACGAGTTGCTCTCCTTTCTTGACTATTACTCCGGCTACCATCATATCTGCCTCAAGAAGGAAGACCAGGTCAAAACATCGTTCATTACGCCTTTCGGTGCATACTGCTACACCACTATGTCCTTCAGACTAAAGAATGCTAGAGCAACCTACCAAAGGGCTATCCAGACGTGCCTCAACCAACAGATCGGACGCAACATCGAAGCCTACATCGACGATGTGGTCGTCAAGACTAAAACCGCCGACGATCTTATCGCTGACCTTGAAGAAACTTTCTCCAACCTGAGCAAATACCGATGGAAGCTGAACCCTTCAAAGTGCATCTTCGGAGTTCCATCCAGTATCCTGCTGGGCTACATCGTCAGCGCTCGTGGCATCGAACCGAACCCTGATAAGGTCTTCGCCATCACCAACATGAAACGACCAACGTGTGTCAAGGATATACAAAAGCTTACAGGCTGCATGGCTGCGTTAAGTCGCTTTATCTCACGCCTCAGTGAAAAAGGGCTACCTTTCTTCAAGCTCCTCAAGGCCTCCGAGCTTTTTTCTTGTTTAGAGGAGGCAGACACAGCCTTCGAGCAGCTCAAGTTGTTTTTAACAAAACCTCCAATCATGACAGCACCACGACCAGATGAAACTCTGCTGGTTTACATCGCCGCCACTTCTCAAGTTGTCAGTATGGCTATTGTCGTCGAACGTGAGGAAACTGGACATGCCTACAAGGTACAACGTCTATTTCATCAGCGAGGTACTTAATGAGCCCAAAACTCGTTATCCTCAGGTGCAAAAGTTGTTATATGCAATTTTGATTACCTCACGCAAGCTTCGACATTACTTCGAATACTACAAGATCGCCATGGTCATCGAGTTCCCTTTGGGGGATATTCTCCGCAATATAGAGGCCAATGGTCGTATCATCAAGTGGGCTATTGAGCTCGGCACTTACTCCATTGACTTTAGAAGCAGACTGATCGTCAAGTCATAGGCACTTGCTGATTTCATCACTGAGTGGACCAAGATCCAAGAACCCATTGCCGCCACTTGCCCCAAGCACTGGGTGATGTACTTCGACGGCGCCCTTAATATTAATGGTGCTGGCGCGGGCATTCTTTTCATCACGCCGACAAAGGATAAACTCCGATATGTTCTTCACATACATTTTTCGGCCTCCAACAACGTCGCAGAATACGAAGCATGTCTCCATGGTCTCCGTATAGCTATCGAGCTCGGCGTCAAACGCCTCATGGTGTACGGGGATTCTGCGCTGGTTATCAACCAGCTCAATAAAGATTGGTCCTGTTCCAGTGAGAAAATGGACGCATACTGCGCCGAAATCAGGAAGCTTGAAGGGAAATTCTACGGTATCGAGTACCACCACATGGTACGGGATCAAAACCAACCAGCCGACCAGCTATCAAAGATAGGATCTTCTCGCGCCGCGGTTCCACTGGGGGTTTTCGTTCAAGACCTCCTGACACCATCCATTAAAGAAGATAAGGAAGTTGTAGAAGTACCCCCTACTGAGCAGTTGGTACTCGCGGTACCTTCGCCGGTCGCCAATTGGAGGGAACAGTTCATCAAATACCTCTCCAACGATGAAGTACCCGCTGACAAAATCGAAACTGAATGACTAATTCGCCGAAGTAAGCATTACGTGCTGGTAGATGGTAGCCTGATGAGGAAAAGTGCCAAGGAAGGGATACTACAGAAGTGCATCATCCAAGACGACGGTGTGAAGCTACTTTCCAAAATTCACTCTGGTTCCTGTGGCAATCACGCGGCTTTGAGAACACTGGTCGGCAAAGCTTTTCGACCAGGTTTTTACTGGCCCACGGCCATCTCCGATGCAGAAGATCTCGTTCAACGATGTGAGGGTTGTCAGTTTTTTGCCAAGCAAATACATGTACTAGCACAAGAACTACAGACCATTCTAGCTTCCTGGCCATTCGCATGCTGGGGACTGGATATGATCGGGCCTTTCAAACCAGCGCTAGGAGGTTTCCGGTATGTGTACGTCGCCATCGATAAGTTCTCCAAGTGGATTGAGTACAAACCACTCGTCTCAGCTACTGCAAAGAAAGCAGTCGAGCTCTTTGAAGACATCATACACAGATTCGGTCTCCCGAACAGCATCATCACCGACCTCGGGACGACTTTTACCGGCCATCATTTTTGGGACTTCTGCGAAGACCGGTGCATCTCTATTAAATATGTTTCCGTTGCTCATCCTAGAGCTAATGGACAGGTCGAGCGGGCTAATGGTATGATCCTCGACGCCCTCAAAAAGGCTCTATCAGAAAGAAGAAAAGCATCCAGGCAGATGGCTCAAAGAACTACCAGCTGTGGTCTGGGGACTGCGCACTCAAGCTAGTCGCAGTACCGGCGTATCTCCATATTTTATGGTCTACGGCTCAGAAGCCATACTCCCAGCGGATATTGCTTTTCGAGCACCTAGAGTAGAAAATTATGATGAAGAGCAAGCCTCAGCTGTTCGAATAGAAGACGTTGATCGGGCTGAGGAAGAACGTCTGATTACTTGCGTTCGCACAGCCAAGTACCTCGAAGGTCTACGGAGGTATTACAACCGCAACGTCAAAGGTCGTTCGTTCACGATTGGCGACCTCGTCTTACGTAGGAAACAAAAAAATGAAGGGCTTCACAAGCTGTCTTCCCCCTAGGAAGGCCCTTACGTCATCAAAGGTGTTACTCGACTAGGGTCTTATCGCTTATGGGACTTAGATGGACTTGATGTTCCTAACTCCTGGCACATAGAGCACCTTATACGTTTCTATCCCTGAAACAACACAGATATGTATTCTTTACCTTCAGATTAATAAAGTTCTAGTCTCCATAATTTTCCTCCATTTTTTCCTCCATTATAAGATTCACTTACCGTTATCGGGCTATACGCCACTCCGTGACGACCTCCAATATGCTCGCCAAGTACGCCCAAATCGCCGAACACGATTTGCCCAAATCGATGAACACGATTCCTCTAAATCGCCGAACACGTTAACTCCAAAAATCGCCGAACACGTTAACTCCAAAAATCACCGAACACGATTCGCCCAAATCGTCGAACATGATTCCTCCAAATCGCCGAACACGTTAACTCCAAAAATCGTCGAACACGTTAACTCCAAAAATCGCCAAACACGATTCGCCCAAATCGCCGAACACGATTCCTCCAAATCGCCGAACACGTTAACTCCAAATCGCCAAACACGATTCCTCCAAATCGCTGAACACGTTAACTCCAAAAATCGACGAACACGATTTCTCCAAAAATCGCCTACCATGTTTTCTCCGGATCACATAAGTTTTTTTTCCTCCTAAAAAAACAATGACGATTTTGCACTCCAAATTTCGTAACATAGCTCGCCAATCGTCGAGCAACGCACATTTTTCTTTTCTGATTTATATGGAGAAGACCCAGTCTCCGATTACTTCCTACACGTGCTTAGGGGCTCCGCGCTCCGCGTTACGGTTGGTCGGCTGCGGTTCCTTGGTCATGCCTGTTAATCCTACACGTGTCAGGGTCTCTGCGCTCGATGTTATGGACTATGGGCTAGTCAAGGCCTAGATTTCAGGCATAAACAAACTGCTCGGACACCACTTTAACTATTTTTCTCACCAAGTTACTCAAATTGGCCGCTGGGCAGCATGTGTTTTGCTTTGATAATTATGGAGGACACCAAGGCTCTAACATCCCACCACACGTGCTATGGGCTCCGTGCTCTGCATGTTGGGCGGTAGGCTATGGTCCTATGATAACGCTTGTTTTCCCAACATGCACACAGGTTACGTGCTCTGCGTTACGAATTATGGGCTAGCTAAAGCATCAGGTTTAGTGCAAACTAACTGATTGAACATTGCTTATATCATGCATAACGGCGTCGGGTTATTAATACAAACGACTCTTCATCGCTAAATAAAGTAAGTAGTACAGGCAATAATATCCGAGCAGTCTGTTAAGATTCGCCAACAGCTTCTGTTTCGCTAAACAGGTCTATATCGCCGACAAGCATTTTTGCTGCGTCTTCAACATCATCCTCCAGTTGCTGGGTTTGCGCGTCGCTCAGCCCATCGGCGAACCCACCACCTATCGACTAGATGTCGATAGACGGATAGTGGGACCGAACCATTGCAAGGGCAAGAGTAGCGGCAGTCAAAACGGCGTCGCGGTTGAAATTTTTGAAATTCTCCCACGCGGCCTTGCATCTCTGAATGATGTTGTCTGGCCCTTGCTGCCTGCTGTCAGGATGGGGTGCTGGTTCAATGTCGACGTAGTCAAGTACTGGTTTTATTACGATGGTTATAGTGTTGAAGTTGTCTTTCTGGACTTTGGCTTCCTGCACTAGCACATCGAACTGTGCCTTGGTTTTATGGCGATAATCTACAAAAATTACAATGGTTCATCAGACCAAAAAAGTACTACAACATTACTTCCGATCAAGGGGTATCTACCTTTCAGTTCTTTGGCCAGTTTGTCTGCTCGCTCCGACTCTTTCGCTTTCTCTTGTCAAATTTGCTCGACGGTCTAGCGAAGCTGGCTGAGTTCTGCGTCTTGCTCTGCAAGCACAACAGTTATCGAAACAGTGGATTGGCAAACTATTGCAAAGTACATTATGTGATAAGGCATACCGGATTTCTACTTGGATACATCCTCGAACTGCTGGCACTTTCGATCGAGCTGCTCGGATTTATTTTTGAGTTCTCCGGTTTTCTTGCCCAATTGCTCGGACATATTTTTTAGCTCCTCGGATACAATCGCCAGTTGCTCGATTTCTTCTTCAGCTGCTCGGATGCAGTCGTTAGTTGTTTGGATAGAACCCCCTTCTGATGTTCAAGGTCCTATGAGTTAGACTCTGCAAGGTCCCGCTCGCGCTGGGCCCTCTTAATATTCTTTTCCGAAAGATTTAACGCCTCCTGGAGTTTCTTGTTTTCCTCGGCAAGGGGCTCCATCCTCTCATCAGTTGGTGCCGTTGCTCGGCTATTCGAGCTATCCCCCGCGGATGAAAAATGGTAGAGATAAACCATGGTCTCCAACAACATATATTAGTGTTTCAGGTGCGGTACTCACCTCGATTTGAGTCATAACTCCAGCAACAGTGGATTTTAACCTCTTTATTTCCCTGGTGGTGTCTTCTTCCTTGACAACTACCACCTCTTCCCCGTGTTTTTGGAGAATCCAGACGGACTGGGGTTTGGGTGTGGCACGCTCGATCTCCACAACCTTGTCCTCCTCCGCCATTGATTAAGGCACTACTGGGGGACTCCGTGGTCGAACAGCTGCTCCGACCACTCCTGGCATCGCTACGGGTGGTGAAGGTTGCTCCTCGGCCATCGACGGAGTTGCATCCTTAGCCTCCGGTGCATCAACAATAGCTGTAGTTTCCGCTTCCAAAGTATCGACTTTTTCAGTCGTAGCCTCGGTCGCGGTCGCCGACGCGCCTGTCGTGTGCACCAATGATTCACCGTCGCCAGGAACGCTGGCAGCAGTAGCTGGCCTGTCCTCTGTTTGCTGAGCACTTGGGGACTCCCGAATGGGGGCAGTTGGCATTTTTTCTACTGAGGTTACGGGCCTCGGTGTTGCCCTGCATAATATCGGCTTGTCAGTAACCAAGAGAATTCAAGGAACAATATTATTACTCCAAGGCAAATATACTTACGGTTTGGTCTTCTGATCAAATTTTTTGAACCGACGATGCCTACCTGATCCCCCAGGCGCTGTTGCTTGGCCCACCTGATGGGAGGACTCCTGCTCCTCTACAATAGGGTGCCGCTCTACTTGGTGCCCTGGGGCCACCTCTGTGTGCTGCTATGCGGTTATCCCCTCTTGTTGCTCGGGGACTTTGGTCGTCTGCGCTGCCGGGACTTCTGTCATTGCCCACACATAGCTTCTCCTTGCTTGCTGCTCGGGAGCTTTAGCATCCATCGATGGCTCCTTCATGCTTGGTGGATGCGCTGCCTGGTCCTCGTCATTGTCCGACCACTCCAGCACAACGGTTCTTCATGGTCGAGCGTTTTGGTCTTCACCAAGCGAGATGCCGCCCGATTTGTGTGCAGTAGAGCTTGCGGTTTTTCTCCTTTTTTGGACCGGCTCATCTACTGCTGGTCTTTTCCCGTGGATCTTCTCCGATACTGGGGATGGATTATCCGACGAGGTGCTCGGCTCCTCCTCTTCGGGCTGTAGCGGCCGCCGAATGTCTACTCCTTTCGGCCAATCGGCTCTCAGCACATTTGAAAAGTATATTGCCCTATCCTGTGAATGGATCTTTACATAATTAAGTCAGTCCTTTGCTCAGAAATTGATGCCTAAACAATGTAAAGTGAAAGGGTTACCTGAGGAGGTGGATTGGTATAGTTGAAAGCCTTTGTTCCTTTTGGCCAGCTGAATGAGACATTGGAAGTAAATAGGTCCATGGCATGGTCTATTACTTCTTTCTTCGTCAAATGGTCTGTGCTTTCCCGGGTACCGTCGTTGTCACCTTTATAGTCAAACATCGGGTGGGCCCTCTCTTTGTAGGGCTAGATGCACCGCACTATGAAGCTAGCTGCCACCAGTTCACCCCTAAGCTCCATGCCCTTAATCAAGTCTAGAAGTTCCATTACTTGCTCCATGTCAGCATTGTTGGGTCTCTCCGACCAGTTACTATGGTTAACCGGGATGTGGTGGACGTCGCATCGAATCATTGGGTGACTTTGTTTGATATAGAACCATCTGGCGTTCCAACCTTTAAGGGAGGTATTTAGCGGTATGCTGACGTATTCGCTGACCATCCCATCCCTGAGTTGCAGGTACATGCCGTCGACCACCTTGGAACCGCTACCCCCCTTCTTCTTCAGACAGAACAGGTGCCTGAAGAGGTTGAAGTGCGGAAGAACACCGAGAAACGCCTCGCAGAAATGGATAAAGATCGACACGTGTAGAATGGTGTTGGGGTGCAGATTATAGAGGCTAATCGCCCAAAACTCCATAAGATCCCTCAGAAAGGGGTGGACAGGAAACCCTAATCCTCGCCAGAAATAATCTTTAAATACTACAGCCTCATCAGTATGAGGTGTTGGGAAGGGCTCACCACTAGCTGGCCGCCATCTAGCAGTGAGGTGGTCTGGGAGAATGCCCGCCGCCACCATCCTATTGAGATCCGCCGCCCCCGTCTTCGATGGCACCCACTCCTCATCGCGGCTGGCTCCGGTGGCCACCTTCTTCGGCTTTGCGGCTCCTTTTTTTAGCGCCATTCTCTCCGAATTTGGTACTGGATTGGAGGTGAGTGCTCGCGTTGGTGCGGAATGTGGAGCGTAGGGATTGCGAAGGAAGGAAGAAGGGCAGATTGAGTGAGGTAGGAGGCGATGTATGTGGCGGCGCGGTTAAAAAGCACTTCCCCACCTTTCATTGCATCTGAGGGTTTTTAGGAAACCGTTCCCGCGATTAGTGCTACTTCGACTCCACCAATGTGGTTTTATGGGCCGCAAATTGGGCTATCACGTAATAGTAGCCCACGTCGCTCATTTATCGTTGCCAAATATTCACCGATTTCTCCGCAATTTAATGAGGCTCAGTACCCGATGCTGCACAGCCATTACTCTAATTTTTTCTCCATGGTTTGATTTATCCGATATCTACGCCCGAAACACGGGGACTAGCTACTTGCTTGGCTGGTTTACTTTCTTCTAAGCCTAGCACCACGTGACTATGTCACCTACTGTCAGGCTCGGGGACTAAGTGGGCACACTTCACCTTGCAGTGAATGTGTTTGTTTTTCATCTCGAGGCTACGCTCGGGGACTGGTTACCTGCTCGGCTGGTTTACTATTTTCTGAGCCTGGCACCACGTGACTACATCACCTACTGTCAGGCTCGGGGACTAAGTGGGCACACTTCACCTTGCGGTGAATGTGTTTGTTTCTTTTGAAAGACTCTGAGCCTCTAAAAGTTAAACCAAGGTATCTTTAACCTCGTGGTCGGACTCTAAGTGGGCACACTTCATTTTACCGCGCAGGAATTTTCAATTTTGGAATTGAGCTCCTTACACCCTTATGTCAAGCTGTGCTCGGAACACACTGCTCGGTGATGGTGCACGCTGCTCGGCAGCTACTCACAACTGCTTGGAGATTCATTATGGTGGTCGGACCATGATTTGGACACCTCGGTTTTTGTTCGCACCCGCTCAGAAAAGTTTAAGACGGCGTTGCACAACGGGTACAAGGTGCTCGGGGACTAGCTGTGGGGGGTACGACCTCGGATACCCACGGCAGGCCACATGGGCTATGCCTCCAGGGGTGGCCGAGCCCACGAGAAGGAGCCTTGCGGGGCACGATTCTGCTCGGCGCCTCCCACAAGGCATGGGGAGGATATCCTGAAGAAGTTACGAGATTTGATAGGATATGTACGATCCCATGTTTCTTGTAATCTGTTATTACTTTCCGGTTATCTCTCAGATCTAACCGACTTGTAACCTTGCCCCCCGGACTATATAAGGCGGGCAGGGACCCCCTACAAAATCATGGCAAATCATACGATAGCTAATTCAAACCAACAGACCACAGGAGTAAGGTATTACGTCATACTGATGGCCTAAACCTGTATAACTCATGTGTCTTTGTTGCCTTCTTGTTCTTGATTACACGCTCCTCTGCCGATCAATCTACCATCGTGGGATACCCCTCGGTGGACTACCGACGATATTCTGTCGACACTCCCCCAAGCTTAACCTTTGCTCATCCCTAAGCAATGCCAGACTTAGCAATGGATCAGGAGTTGCATCAATGTTTTCACTCCTCAAAAGTACACATACGTTCAGCAAAGAATTCTCCTTCGGATTAGAATCCACTGATTTATCTTTCAAACTTACCCATATTACCTTCTACCATTGGGATTTTGAGCTTTCACTTGGGTCTTGAGTAATTGAAAGACAAAATGATCAAGTCAAGCACAATGTCTCAAGTTCTTTGTTCAACCATTGTTCTGAAGTTTTTGCAAGTTTTCAAAATAAAACTCAGAGATTCCATTGTATGACACTCTCAAGTCTCTCAATATATATGGTATTTGTGGATCCTTACCAAGGCAATAATGATGTTATGCCTTTTCTTGTACAACTAAGGCTTATGTGGAGCTCATAGGAGTGGTAAATGTATGAGAGAGCATACTTGCGATACATATATTGTGAAGTCAAACAATGGATCCAAAGAGAGTCGAGTCATACAATCAAATCAAGATGTGCATGTGTGTGGAATATGGTGGATATAAATATGGTGACTAGCCTAATTCTACTATGCTCCTTGAAAACATATCTCTCATTTGGATCTTGGAAACATTTGCTAGAGAGCAGGGGCTATCTTATTCATCATTCATTTTTTTCATTTTTTTCAAGTGGGCATCTAAATACCCATTATTTTAAATATCTCGGACACTTTTCTATTTTTTTCTCAATTATTTTTTATGAATAACTTTTGCATAGCCTATGCCTCTTTTCTGCAACAAAACTTTTGAGAGATAGCAATAAGAACTTGGAGCATTTATTTGGTGGAAAACCTATCAAGCATGTTTTTGGTGTTTTCTCCTAGTGTAGGAGTAAAACATTTTTAGGTGGATCTAGATGGAATGCATGTTTTTACACCTACCCCCAGTGTAGGAGTATAGTGCATATGTAGGTGGTGTGTACATGATTTTGATTTTAAGAGCATGACAAAACTCTCATAAGGCATCAACAAAGCTTGACCAAACTCAATGCAATGCAAGCAGCATAAATGAGTGGGAGTTTTCGTAGTCTCGATATCATATTTGGCTCTGGTAGGAATTCAAACTTTGTCATACAGGATCTCATCATGTTACATTTATATTTTTCAAAAGATAAATCTCTGGAATTCAAGTGTCACTTGGAACAAGATAAATAGCAGCTCAGACCATCTCATATCATATCCGTCAATTACCTAGACTTAGATCAAGCATATGCTACCCATGAGTTTCAAGTTTAGAGCAAATTCTCATGTCAACTCAATTTCATCTAAAACTCAGGAGAATTTAAGGCTGAAAACTAGGTACACGAAAGGAATTATAATAGAGCAACTATTCATCATTTCCATCATGTGAGATTATCTTCAAGTTTTTTTGAGCTCTTAAAAACAAGAAAGGAAACTAAAACATATCTTAAGCAAACTTAATTAAACTTAAACTATATACACTCTTTTTATTTGGTTTTTATTTTTTAGATCACACTATAATGATATATATATAAAAACTAAATTTTTATTTTGTTTTTGGTTATGTGTTTTTTATATAGCAAACTTGAAAAAAACTAAAGAAAATAATAAAATGCTAGGAAGAGAAAACTTACCTTCGGTGCACGGGGGCTCCTCCCCCAAGCTAGGTGTGGTTACGGTCTCTCAGAAAGGTGGGTCGATGTGGAGACCCTGGAACAAGTATTGCCAATTCTCGTTTTCCTTCTCCTAGTGCCGCTGAATGGTGGCGAGGCGTTCTCCTGCCTCCACTTGCCACTGGGTGTGTTGGTGAAGTTGGTTCTAGATGTTATGCTAGTCCTCTTCGATGGTGGTGAGCCTATTGTTGAAGTGGGGGTGCTCCATTTGCTACTCATGATAGCCCATGGGCTGGTCATTATAGCCATAGGCAAAGAAGGACATACATCTTCCCTAATGGCCACTCGAGACTTCCTCATATGGCTACTGCTAATAGTAGTTGAAGTTGCCATCCTGTCATTACGCACTCGAGCCCTGATGCTAGGAGCTCTCAGTGTGCTGAGGAGTGGGTTGCTCCCAACCAGCATGCTTGGGCTGGTGAATGTGGGAAGATTTCCACCCAGCATGCTCAGGCTAGTACATGCGGGAAGAACCTGACTAGTTCCAGTCTACATAGCTAGTGAAGGTAGGTACTTCAGGAATGGAATCATTACCATGGTACCAGGGCTATGGATTGCGCATGAGTCTTGCAGAAGTGCTCCGGCGAGGCGCTACTTCCTTTTTCTATAAATCAAAGACAAAAGACTACACCGCATATAGACCAAGGGTTTGGTCTAGTAACGGGATTTTGTTTGTATAATCCATATACATCATGACAAGCTTCCTGTTTTTACCCTTTTTAACATTTGTGCTTGGTTAAAATATTCATAATCGATAAGGCAATAGGGAATGTCATCGATGTAAGCAACGAAAGAATTTTCCAAAAGTCCCAAATTTTTAGCTATGTGGGTGACCAAAGAAGTACACCCAACATCACCCTTAAGATCAGGGATTTCTTTCCATTATTTCATCATAAACTAGACTGGTGAAACCTTTCTTCTTTTGACCATGGCATAGAGTAGTTTAAGTTCATCATTCCTAACTGTGCGAAAGTCATTCCTAGGAAAAAGAGAAAAACCAAGCCATTTATGCATGAATCGCAAAGTAGGATGATGAATTTCATTGGTATGGGGATGGTAGCAAGTAAGTTCTGTAGATATTTTCCTCCAAAATTTAATTCTATCAAATTCTTGTATAGCAGTGTCCACATCAATCACACATTATGCATGAAATCCTAGAAGTTCACTAAACTGTTTCGATGGGATAGAAAAATCTTTTCCAAAAAGTCTATATGATACTTCTAAATCGGTAGGTTTCAAGGTGTATAAAAATTCAACAATCAAAAGCTTAGACCCTCGCTCATTAATTTCCCAAACATCCTCTCA
This sequence comes from Miscanthus floridulus, assembly GCF_019320115.1. NCBI lineage: Eukaryota > Viridiplantae > Streptophyta > Magnoliopsida > Poales > Poaceae > Miscanthus > Miscanthus floridulus. The sequence continues at coordinate 81,934,281 of NC_089581.1, forward strand.
TCCTACAGCCTTAAAAATGAGTTCAAATTTGGTGTTCATACCTATCGCTTGAAGTAGGGCTAGATCATAAGCGAGTGTGAGAACAAACGTCATGGTCTTTAGCTTCTTGTAGATGTCCTTCTCCATACCATCCTGGGGCTTGAGTTGCTTCTCTTACAAGAGAACGTTTCTCTCCATGGGGACTGAATAGGACGATGCTCTGGCAGTGGGAGATGGAGGATCGACCTTCATGTCGGTGCTTGCCTAGGATGACGAACTTCTCGTTGAGCAGAACGACACCGCACCCTTGAGCTTTCCAACGATCTTGCTCCTTTTCCTACAAAATAGACAAAAGACAACACAACTCGTGGAACAGGATTAGGAGAATAAAAATGTTAGCGGTTAGCCATCAAAAAGTCAGTCGTCTAGAGGGTTAGTCATCCGAGATTTCCTAAATTTTTTTTCTAATCAATATTTTGGTATGACTTCCACCCTAATTCTTTTTAATTTTCTCTCATGATTTGGACAACACTACCACTCTTAAACCATCTCTTTCTTGCTCAAATTTGAGCAACACCTCTCTCTCTCTTACTCAAGATTTTAGCAACACTTTCACTCTCAACTTTCTCGCCCTTTTCTCTCACTCCAAAAACTACTTCTATTAAGTGGAATTTCAAACTATGAAATTGGATTCAAGAATTTTGAACTTGGGAGCTGGTTTTGCAGTGGAGATTGATGAGTGAAGCAGCCAGGAGGGTGGCTATTTATAGCCAGGAGAGCAGCAGGCCAGCCAGCCAAGTGGTGGGGCTGACCGGCCCCACATTGTGGCCAAATGGCCTCATCCTCCTCTAGACTCTTCTTTGCTTAGTGCTTAAGCAAAATATCTGCTTCTTTCGGTGGAGCGTGGAGTTGCACGGTGCAGAGTGGAGATGGAGGTGGAAATTGAGGTGATGGAAGTTGAGTGGAGATACAAGTGATGGGTAGTGGTTGAGTGGGTCCCATGCGTCTCCCGTATTTCTACTATATACACATGTATAAATGAAAAATAAAAATATTTTATGATACTATGAAATATAAGATGATGAATGATGGTATTTTTAAAGTTTTACGCCTCCATGGTAAATATTTCTCATGGAGTTTTCACCCTTCGTAAAAATTATTTATATGGGGCTTGAATTTTTATAATGCCATGATGAGAATTTTTTTTATAATACAGGTGTTGAAAAGTAAATATGCCAAAGTAAAATATAATGCGAAAAATGATTATAGATAACTACCGAGTTACCTTCCGGCGAGGGTTCGGTATTTTAAGTCCACCGAACCAGACTTCTCCGTTAGGGTTTATTCTTCAGGTGCGTCAGTAGGTCCTAGAGATGGAGACCCTGATACTTGCTTCTCACACCATTCCAAATTGGAGCATTGTTTTGGCCTTGGCTTGAAGGCAAATCGCTCTTCCTTGCCATTGATATGGAATTTGATTTCTCTGGCTCCGACATCAATGTGCGCATTTGTAGTACTCAGGAAGGGTCTCCCAAGTATTAGGGGTGTCTTCATGTCCTCCTGCATATCAAGTACTACAAAATCCATAGGAACAAAGAAGTTTCATATTTTTACTGGAATATTTTTGGCGATTCCTGCAAGGTAGCAGACTGATTTGTCGGCTAGTTGCAAACACATCGATGTTGGTGTAAGTGTTGAGTAGTTGAGCTTATCGAAGATCTTCTTGGGCATGACACTAACGCTTGCTCCAAGATCGCATAACGCATTCTCAAAGTTCTGGCTTCCAATTGAACAATCGATAGTAGGACACCCTAGATCCTTCTTGATAGGTGATGTGTTTAGGATGGCGGCACTACACTCCTCTGTTAACTTAATTACTTCAGTGGTCGGTAGTGGTCTTTTGTTATTGAGGATGTCTCCGAGGTACTTCACATAGGTGGGTACCTGTATGGCATCAAGTAGAGGAATATTGATATATAACTTTTGAATTACCTCCACAAACTTACTAAACTGCTCATCCATTTTGGCTTTTCAATTTCTGTGTGGAAACGGTAGGAATCTAGTGTCATAAAAATCTTGTTGTAATTCTCGCTCTTGGCACAACTTCTTCAACTTCATCATTTCTTTTCTCCTCTTCCTGCATTACCACTTGTGTCTTACCAATCCTTGTTAGATATGGTGGATCACGAGTAGACTTGCCACCTCTTGTGGTTATAGCGTTGACCTTTTCAAGGTTAGTAGCAAAAGGTAGAGTAGTGGCCAACTGGGCTCATTGAGATTCTATCTTTTTATTATAGCTAAGTTGGTCTTTTATGGCAGAAGAAAAACTATCCATTTTAGTATTTATGTTTTCTAGGACCTTATCATTAAAAGCAAGCTTTTTAGAAATATTCTCATTAATCCTAGCTTGTTCTAAGATTAAGCCTCTTAAGGATGGTTGTTTGGGATTAAAAGAATTATAATTGTTACCTGGGTACTTACCTTGGTAAGTTGACCGTTGTTGTTGATTCCATCCTTGTCTCTGTTGTTGTGGACCTGAATTATTGCCAATGATTTTTACATCCTCTTGATATTCAGAGAATTCAACCCCCAAATATTCTCCACATATGTTTTGAGCATTGAAAGCATCTTGAATGGCTTGACGATCTCTCTTGTAATTGGCTCGTTGTTCATGCCAATTCAACAGTACGTCCATTTTGGTTGACAATGCACACACCTCTTCTGGTACTTCTTCACTCCTATTGCATGATTGGATGTTGCATGATGACCAGCCTTGATTAGAGGCTATATTCTCCATAAGAGTTTCAACTTTTTCCAAGGGTGAGTGACATAAATGATCCTCCAGTAGTGGCATCAAGTTGTTCATGAGCTTTCTAAGTTAATCCATGGTAGAAACTTTGCATGAGCAACCAATCTTCCATTCCATGGTGAGGACAATTTGTAATATATTCTTGGAAATGTTCCCATGCTTCTGGAATGGTCCCTCCCTTCTACTATTGGAAGTTGGAAATCTTTCCTCTTAAGGCATTGGTCTTGCCTACTAGGAAGAACTTTTCTAGGAAGGCCTTTGAACACTTTGCCCATGTATTTATGTTGTCTTTGTTGGTGTCAAACCATTGCTTCGCCTTTCCCACTAGTGAGAATGGAAACAAGCGAAGTAATATGATGTCTTGAGCAACGTCCTTGATGATGACCGTGCTACTAATCTCTAGAAAATTCTGAAGATGAGCACTAGCATCTTCATGTGCCCTTCCACTGAATGGGGTAGCTTGCACCATGTTGATGAGGCTTATCTTGAGCTCGAACTCAAGGTTGTTGGTTTTGAGTGTTGGTCTAGTGCGAATGTTCTTGGTGCTCGGAGCATAGAACTCACACAGAGTTTTGTCAGCCATAGCTCAGAAACTGGTGTTGAGCTTCCTCTTTGATTTGGTTGATTCTGATTGGAAGTTATTGGTGAATCACAACAAATTCTGCAATACCCCGTATAAAATATGAATAACGACAAACAAGGGTAAGCCTGCTAAAGCAGAGTTGTTATCTCCCACTGCAAACTCCAAAGCCCTTCGTCTAACATCTGCATAGCTCTTCTGCCGACTCTGAGCAGTCAACAAGTTTTGTTGAATATCATGGACTTTATCATGAGTCTGGCGTACTCAATCTGGACCAACTAAGGAGCGCTCACCAACCACATCCCAATAAAGTAGAGAAATACATCTACACCCATATAACGCTTCGTATGGAGCCATCCGAATACTAGCCTTATAACTGTTATTGTAAGCAAACTCCACCAAAGGCAAGTGATCTTCCCAACTTCCCTTCCATGAAAGCACACAGGCACGCAACATATCCTCCAAGGTCTGAATAGTACGCTCAAACTGGCCATCTATCTGAGGATGGAAAGCAGTACTCATCAAGTTTTGTTCCCAAAGCACTGTGCAAACTTTTCCAGAAATTAGAGACAAACTTAGAGTCCCGATCTGACACAATAGACTTGGGCACACCATGCAACCTCACAATCTCCTTGATATACAATGGAACCAAATCTATAGCTGAATTTTTCGTATTCATTGGAATGAAGTGAGCCACTTTGGTAAGCCTATCAATGACAAACCAAATAGCATCTTTGCCTCTAGGCGAGCGAGGTAATCCAACAACAAAGTCCATTGTAATATTCTCCCATTTCCACTAAGGAATCTCCAATGGCTTTAGCAACCCGTCAGGCCTCTGATGCTTGGCCTTCACCTTCTGACAAATTCCACACGATGCTACATACTTGGCAATATCTACTTTCATCCACTTCCAATAAAAACTCTGCTTCAAATCTCGATACATCTTATTCTCACCTAGATGTACCGTATATAGAGTGCGATGAGCTTCCCTCAAAATATCCATCTTCACCTTAGCTTTCTATGGCACACATAAATGACCTCTAAAATAAATAGTGCCATCGACCTCCATACTAAAATCATGGGGTTTACCTACCTCGATGCGCTTGCAAACAGCCTGGAGTAGGTGATCTTGCAACTAAGCCACTCTCACCTTCTCACACAATGATGACCGAATCAATAATTGGGTCTCCTCATTGCAACACCAACATAGCAAAGAGAAATACCCATGCGGTCCAAGTCACTAATCAATGTCATGCATGCTTTAGGAACACCCGTCCTACTAAGAGCATCTACAATGGCATTTGCCTTTCTAGGATGATATTGAATAGTCAAATCATAATCCTGAATTAACTCTAGCCACCTCCTTTGTCTCAAGTTTAGCTCCTTTTGAGTAAATATATACTTGAGACTTTGATGGTCTGTAAAGATATCACAAGACTCACCATAAAGATAATGCCTCCAAATCTTTAATGCGAAGACCACTGCTACTAACTCCAAATCATGTGTAGGATAATTCACCTCATGCCTCTTCAACTGTCTACAAGCATAAGCAATCACCCTACCTTCCTGCATGAGCACACAACCAAGACCAATACGAGAGGCATCCATATATACAGTAAAATGCTTGCCACTCTCAAGCAAAACCAAAATAGGAGCATTCACCAATTTCTCCTTTAGAGTTTGAAAGCTTGCCTCACACTCAGCAGTCCATACAAAAGGAGCACCTTTCATAGTTAACTTTGTCATAGGCTTTGCAATAGTAGAGAAATCCCGAACAAATCGATGATAGTATCCAGCAAGTCCAAGAAAACTATGAACCTCCATGATAGTAGCCGGTCTCTCCCACTCGACCATAGAGGCAACATTCTTGGGATCGGTAGTGATTCCATCTTGATTAATAACATGACCAAGAAAAGAAACCTCAGAAAGCCAGAAAGTGTGTTCTTCAGCTTGGCATAATATTTGTATTCCCTTACCTTATCTAGCACTAGACTCAGATGCAACTCATGCTCTTCCTTTGTTCTTGAATAAACCAAGATATCATAAATGAATACCACAACAAATACATCCAAGTATGGGTGCAACATCCTGTTCATGGCTTCCATGAAAATAGCAGGAGCATTTGTTAGTCCAAAAGACATAACTACATACTCAAAATGCCCATACCTTGTGCTAAAAGCTGTCTTCTCAATGTCTTCCTCCTTAATCCTCAACTAGTGATAACCAGATTGCAAATCAATTTTGGAGAAAACATTGGCACCCTTCAACTAGTCAAATAACGCATCAATACGAGGTAACGGGTACTTGTTCTTGATTGTCACCTGATTAAGTCCTCTATAATCCACACAAAGCCTTTTGGTCCCATCCTTCTTCTCCGCAAATATCACAGGGGCAGCCCATGGTGAGACACTTGGTCTAATAAATCCCTTCGCTAGAAGATCATCAATCTGCTTCTATAATTCTGCTTGCTCCATGAATGCCATCCTATATGGAGACTTAAAGATAGGCTGAGTTCTAGGAATCAACTTAATCTCAAAGAGAGGCTCCCTTTTAGGAGGCAAACCTGACAGCTCATTAGGAAAAACATCTAGATACCGACACACCACTTGAATGTCCTGTATGCATGAGATAGAATCTTTAACCTCACGCATAGCCCACAAAAAACCTGACTTCCTCGACCAGCGATCAGGGAAAAGACAACAAAGCAATGCAAGGGAATACTTCAAGGCACTTCCCTGGAATACTACCTCATGCCCCAAAGGTGCTTACAGAGAGACTGTCTTCCAGAAACAAGAGATAATAGCCTGATACTGAGAAAGCCAGTCCATCCCATGAATAGCATCAAACAAATCCAATGGTATAATCACTAGATTAGCCACAAAATCCTCATCTGCTATGCTAATATGATAGACAGGACAAATAAAAGTTCTAGATAGAGGTCCCTTAGCAGAATTGATTGTAATTGCTTGACTAAGCTGCTGAACTAAGATACCAGAACGAACCACAAAACCCTTCGAGACAAAAGAGAAACTAGCTCCAGAATCAAAAAGGACATGCATCAAAAGAATCAATGGAGATACTACCCGTCACCACATCCCCATGGTCATGACCATTACCTGAGGGCATAGCATAAGCCCCCTGAACACCAGTTGAAGTAGAAGGTCCAGAGAAACCAAGTGATGTAGCAGTCCACTGTGCAGGAGCAGAAGGTGTAGGAGCTCAAGAAAACTAGTATGCAACCCCAGAACTAGGTACTAGTGGATGACCAATCATGGAAGTTGATGGGGGAGCTGGTAGAAACTGTTGCGCAGGGGGCGCAGGTAAGAACTGTTGCGCTGGTGGAGTAGGAAACTGCTGTGCTAGCAAATTATTAGCAATCATGTGAGCAGAACTATGCTGACTAGGTGAAGATAAAACTTGCACCCATCTGACCTTACTATTAGGATTCATCCTACACACCAGCTCCTTGTGTTCCTCCTTGCCACACCTAGAGCACCAGCCAGTCCAGCGGCAATCTGCACACCGATGAGCATCACCACACCAGAAACACACCAAGCCCATGCCTAGCTTCACAATAGCTTGGTACCGAACAAAGCTACCACTAGATCCACCAGCTGAACCATGAGACTAAGAAGAGCTACCACCATAAGGCTGGTGACAATGATGGTTGTCCTTCCTCTAACTAGGATCTCTAGTCTGGCCAGTCTACCCCTTCTGATCCCTTTGACCCTAAGACTGATCTCTACCTCCACCTGCTCTAAGCTCTTTAGTAAACTCATCCTACACCTCCACTCCCAAAGCATGCTCCACAACTGAGCAAAAGTCCACTACAGGAAAAGCACCAAGAATCTATCGAATAGACGTCTTCAAGCCTTGCCTAAAAATCCTCGCCTTCTCATACTCATCATGCACCACATGGGAACAAAGCGCACAATCTTGTTGAAAGTAACCTGATACTCTGCCACAGTCCCTTTGCCCTGATGACACCTCTCAAGCTAAGTCTTCATCTTGTCCATGAAAGCAATAGGGTAGAACCTTCTCTCAAACTGAACAACAAACTCCTGCCAAGTTACAGGACTAGAACTAGCATTGCGAGAGGATATCACATTCCTCTACCACATAAGAGCTTCACCCTTTAGTAGTTGTCCAGCATAGCGAACCTAGTTTGGAAGAGGAATCTGAAAAGCCTCCAGTTTGTCAACCACAACAGAAAGCCAATCTGCAGCCTCAACTAGAGCGCCAACACCAGCAAAAAGCTCTAGATGCATACCACACCATTGTCTCAAGTCCAATGGACACAGAACATTCCCTCTAGCCGGAGGATCACCAACACTAGTAGTGTTTGGGGGATGGTCACCACCATGGTTTCCAATATCGGCCGAAATCTCCTGATATTTCCGATATATCCTCTTTATCCATAGGTGTCGATAAGGAAATATCTATCTTTTTTCGTACAAATTTTGTTTAAATTTATTTAAATTTACTTAAATTCAAATTAAATTATTTGAATTTGGTCCGATATTTCTGATATGTCCTGTTTATCCTCTTTATCTGTGACCCCCGATAAATTTGAATTTCCGAAAATGAAAGCCCTGGTCACAACCACCAGTAGTGTTAGGAGGGTCACTAGTACCACCACCACCATTAGGGGGAGCCTGACGCAAAGCATTCAACTCAACTCGCATTGCTTGCATCTCTGCTAGAATTTTTGCCATATCCTGAGGAGCCTCGGGAGCAGGCTCATTCTCACCACGGCCATGACCACCGCGGCCACCACAACCACAACCATGACCACGACCACGGCCTCGAGCCATCTACAACCCACACAACAATAACACATCAATAAAGCAACAATAGCCAATAGAAAAAAAATTAGCACCAGACAAGGGCAATAAAGAAGACTATCCCCATCCTACCAGTGCAAGTGTGTCAAGTTTTAGTGAGTCAAAATTTTATCACAACTTAAGCCTAGAACCTATAACCTAGGCTCCGATTACCAGCTGTAACACCCTAGAAGAAAAGACAACAAAATCTTCTGGAGAATTACCACACTTCTCAGCACAATAAAAGACCATAACAATGAAGTACGTGGAAGCAACAATAATCATAAAAGGTTAACGATAAAGGATCTTTACTATTCACCAGTCTATCGTAACTCAACCCACCCAAACATGATGCAATGTAAAAGCATATGGGACAAACCAACTAAACCATGGTCAAAATTATTATTACAACACATGTGTCCCAAAGATATGTATGACTCAAAGGTGACATGCACACGTGCTGCTACTCCCATCCCAAGCATGCATCTTCCAAACTCAAACACTTGAGGGGGAAAACAACGGGTGAGGTTTGTGGAAAACCTCAGCAAGTAAACTACCTTAACTGAATTATTCAAATCACAGTTGATTAAACATCAAATTTAATTAACATAAAAGTAGATACATTAATTACTTCAAAGAAACGTAAATATATTAAAATTGCAAATGCAAATGATGTAATGCAATGCAAATGTGAATGATGCAATGCATAACTTCACTTCTACCCACACGTCCCAAGAAGAGGGAGTGAAGGCTGCAACCGCAATGCTCATCAATGTGCGTTACTGTACCGGTACTTACGGCACCAATTTGGCTGCGGTTTCTTTGATGCATATCAACAGAAGGAGTGCAAAAATGCGAATGTTGCAATGTATGTACTTCAATTCATATACTTCATAATTCTTACATTAAAGAGCTATACCACCGGCTATGAAAATAGCATACTTCAAAGTAAATAAATTAGTTCAATTCAAATTATGTGGCTATTGTGAGTGACTAAGATTTAGTGGAGGCAATTCAAACAAAACAGCTAAAACTTGTGGACCACAGAGCCACGTTTACTTGCCTTCACCGAAGATCAAAGGTGAGAGCTAAGCGCGATCCGTAGGTGCACTACCTGATGACAAGCAAACCTCAGTACCAATGCCACCATACAAACAAAACAAACAACACATTACACAATAAGGCGTCCGTAACCCGTCGTTTAAGCATCTATCGACTCACTACCGATCGTGGCAGCAGCACTGTCCCTTCATACAATAAAAAATTCTCAAAATCTTCCAGACGGTAGAAAATTCCATTATCTACAACTTTGGTATTATAAGATTTGGCATGAGAGGTCTCCAAGATAGCATAAATATCCTCTTAATTTAACTGAACATTTCTGACAGTCAAAACAGGACAGCAAGATAATAAATTTCATAACTGGAGATATACTCGTCGAAAAAACATGTTCTAAAACAATCTGGAAATTTAAGCAATGTTCTTCAACTTTTCTTTCGATCACAAGTTCAGATTCGTCAATTACAGTGACCAAAAACAGGTTAGATCTAAAACTGTTCAAAAACTCGTCACAGAAAAACAGTCCACTTCAAACGATCATATCTTCCAAAATACAGAGGCTATGGGGGTGAATTTGGTGTAGAAAGTCCTCTACAACTTTGTCCACATCGGTATAATTTATTAAGGCCCGTAAAAAGACCAAAAATGACGTTGAACAGAGAATGCACAATCTGATGGGGTTTCAGAACGTGGGCGAGGTTAAATTCAAGAATTACTCCCACATGACCCCTCCTAATTAGATACTTCGATCCATGAAACTTGCTCCATAGAAGGGGATTAGGATTTGGCATCTCATCTAGGTCAATCATAGCAAGAACGACGGCAAGCCTCCGGCTATCCACGTCGCTACGATCGGATCGTTCCGATGAAATTTTGGAGAAGAACGGCACGCCGACGGCGGCGGCGGCAAGCCCTCGTTCTCCTCTTCCTCCCCTTCTTCCTTCGGTCCTCTCCTTTCCCCGTGCGAGAATAGAGAGAGACGGCGACTCTTGGGCAGCCAGATCATGGTTTGGGGAAAAGAAAAGAAAAAAAGAAAAAGGAAAGGGCCACGATGGCAATCAAGTAGGACTCGGCCAAGGCAAAAAGGAACAGGACACGTTACTGTACGTGTAGGGCCTAAACGTGACACTGTAGCCCCTGTAATTACCTACACTAACATTTTTATTCTCTTCAACGTTGCAACAACCAGAGCTTCATGATCCGAACTCCGATCAAAGCACATGAGTAGACAAATAAAAAGGATTTGACAAGCTCTCCGCATCGGTATTCTCCATTCATCCATCCGAGGAACGGATCAAAAAGTCAAATTTTGGTCTCCCTTAAAAGCCAGTCAACATTTGCTAGATAAATGTCTTAATCAATATTAAAATTTCATATTTATGGCATTGATTCTCGGGGTATTACACACCGCTGTGGGCACCGTCCCTTTTCAGCCGAGAGGGAGGAAGCAGGGCTGGTCACAGCCATGGTCACCGCCATGGTGATGGTGGTGCACCACCCTAAAATTATAGAGACGTGGTGTTTCGGGTGGCTGGCTGGGTGGTCACCGCCACCCCTAGGGCAGTGCCACCACCACCCCTGTTCGGTGACCAATGGCTAGTCGTTGGAATTCGACCATTTGGAGGGGCACCGCCCTATCCGGTGCTAGGCACCGCCGTGTCCGGTGCCCTAGCAAAAACCAGCAGCTTTGCTCCAACGGCTCTATTTGTCATGGGGGCTATAAATAGAGGTGGAGCTTGGGCTTGGGATGGTTGCTGAGCACCCTTGAGCCTTGGTGGCTTGTGTAGGTGTGCTTGAGAGCCCTCTAACTGACTTGTGCTTGATAGTGATCATCTGATCGAGTGAGTGAGCGATTCAAGTGCGACTGCATCATGAGGTTGCATCGAGTGGCACTAGATGATCGAGTTGCAAGCTGGTGGTGCTTGTTACTCTTGGAGGTTGCCACCTCCTAGACGACTTGGTGGCTTGTGACTCCGTTGAAGCACGCGGGAAGATTGTTTGGTGCTCCAGAGGAGGATTTGTGAGGGGGATTGTGCTCACCCCACGGGGGACCACGAAGAGCAACTCTAGTTGAGCGTATCATTGAGCTACCCTCACTTTTGGGGTAGGTTGTTGCGGTGCTCGACATGTGGGCTTGGCGGGTGATGCCAATTAGCTGCTGAACCACCACGTGAGCGGTCGACACAATGGGGACATAGCTTGGTGGCAACCAAGTGAACCTCGGGAGAAAATCACCGTGTCAACATTGTCTTCATCATCTTCTCGGTGGTTTGCATTCCACGCAACACAAGGTTGTATTACTTTCATTTACATTGTGCTTGTGTAGTTGCTCTTGTGACTAGTTTAGCTTTAGTAGCTTGCTAGTTACCTTCTTACTTGTGTAGCATAGAAGTAGCTCCCTTGCATGGCGAATTTGGTTTTAGTAATCTTGCTAGTCATATTGCTTAGTTTGTGTAGCTAAGTGATTTGTGCTCTCTAATTTGGCTTGTCTGGCCTTGTTATTGAGCATTGCTAGTGAGCTTAGGAGCTTTGTGCTTTTGCTTACTAGATTGTGTAGGAGCTCCCCCGGTTGCTTTAAGTACTAGTTGCATAGGTTTGTGTGACTTTGCAAGCTAGATTTGGTAGGTGAGCTCTAGCTAGCCCAGCACCTTTGTTGCCTATTTAGGATCTTTGTAAGGTGCTTGAAGCTTAGATAGAGGGGTATAGTCTTAGCTAGACCGATAGTTTTAATTCCACAATTGTCTCAGTTAGCCGACACGATTAATTTTAGAAAGGACTATTCACCTCCCCCCTCTAGTCCAGCTATCTCAACCCTACAAGTGGTATTAGAGCTAGGTCTCTCATTTGTGGTCTTCACCGACCAGGAGAGGATGGCGGCTTATGGGCTAGATGTTGAGTGTCCATACACTTTTGATGGTACACACTTTGTATGGTGGAAAAATTGGATGACATGCAATTTTAAGTTTATTTCTCCTCAAATGTAGTGGATCATAGATGTGGGCTTTTCTCATGCGTTGGATGAAAAGAATGCAACTCAAGCACAAAAGAAATGCCTACATCTCAATTGCCAAGCTACTAACATTTTCTATCAATCTATGAGCGACAAGATATTTGGGGAGATCATGTACATGAAGACCGCCCATGATATTTGGTTGTATCTCAATTTGATATATGGGAGGGTCTCCGATGATGATGATGACGATGAACCCAAGGAGGTGGCGCATGAGTGTGTCGAGCATGACCACAATTTGGCGATTGTGGAAGATTGCTCCACCTCATGGTCAAGTGATGATGATGATGATGATCGATCCACTACAAGTTCACTTGATAGGATTGATGATGCCACAAGTGTTGCTTGTGATGATGCTACCTCATGCACACTTGATGGTGATAATGATGGATCATGCCCGGATGACATTGCTACTACAAGCTCTCCTACATCACCACATTGCTTCATGTCATAAGATGACACTAAGGTATCTAATGCTAATGTGGTTGACCTTGATTCATATGATGAGCTTGTGAGTAGACTTGCTAGCATGACCATGTCTTTAGAAAATGAGAAAGCTAAAACATTAAAATTGGAAAAGAAAACTCATTTCTAAAGAACTCATGTGAAGAACATAAGCACTTACTTGATGTTCTTATATCTTCACATGGTGAGCTAAAATTAACTCATGAGATACTACTTGCGTCTCATGAAGAATTATTAGAACAACATGCCTCTCTCATTAAAGTATTTACAAAGAAAATTAAAAAGAATGAGAGCTCATCACATGAGTCAAGTGATCAATTGCAACATGTGACTAACTCTTGTGATGTAGGGAAGAAGCATGTATCCACCTCTTGTGATGATTTATTAGATATGCCATGTTCTTCACAAATAGATGCTCGTTCTACTTCTATGTCTTGTGAGACTAGCCTTTTGAAGGAGAACAATGAGCTCAAAATAGAAGTGAAGAATTTGAGGAACAAGTTAGAGAGGTGCTACAACTCAAAAGTCACCTTTGAGCATATGTTGAAGACTCAAAGAAACTTCGGTGACAAGAGTGGCCTTGGCTTCAAAAGGAAGATGACAAAGGGTGAAAGAAAAAGGGCAAAGAAGATGAAGAAGCAACTACAATTGAAGTTGTCTCACTCCATGTGCTATCGGTGTCATGAAGCGGGACACCATGCAAATGGTTGCCCAAACATTGAAAAGCTCAAGAAGATGAAGGAAGAAGAGAAGCTCAAGCATGTCAAGTGCTTCAAGTGCCGCACTTGGGGTTACCTTACCTCAATGTGCCCAACCAAGCAATTGGTGAAGCAACAAGAAGAGCCTCAACCAAAGCCATAAGTTGAGAAGGAGAAGACACCCTAAGAGCAAATCAAGATCAACCATGAAGATGGTGGTGACTTGATGATGATGATGAAGAAGAAGACAAGAATGATGAGCTAGAATGAAGAAGAGAAGAAGATGTATGCTCACATCAAGTGCTTAAAGTGTGGAGATATAGGACACTTTGCCTCAAGGTGTCCTACCAAGCTTGAGAAGAAGGCTTAAGTAACTTAGGAGAGGCAAGCCAATGAAAAGCACCATATGAGCAATGAAGAAAAGGCTCAATCAAAGAGAAAGTGCTACTCATGTCGGGAAAGGGGACATATGGCACATTCATGTCCCCTAGGTAACTCTTCTAAGCTTATTTTAATTGTTGATAATAATATGCTTAGAAAGGATGGCAATGGTACCTCATTGGTTGCAATTGCAAAACATCCTACTACTCATATGAAGGCTATGCCTAAGTATGTTGCTCCAAACTTGAGAGGACCCAAACTTATTTGGGTACCATCAAAAAGTAGATGAATGTTTGTAGGTACCATGGGCATTGGAGGCTTGGTTTAAGTGGTATTCATTGTGTTGATCATGTGATGGAGCCAAGTATTGACAAATGATGGTTATTATCCCAATGCCTTGACTAAGATAGTGAAGTCCAAGAGCTATCAACATACAAGTGCATTATGTCAAGTTGTTGGTGATTTATTAGAATATTTAATGGCTTGTAAAGAATTGAGTTAAAGCTTGCTAATTGGGTGATCATGAGCTAACCAAGGTATATTTCTAGTTGATCATTTCATTTGGGTGCATATGAGTTGATTGAGTTGGATAAGTATGCAATGATTGCCTTGCTATAAGATGATTGAATGGATAAATGCTTAGTAATCAAGTTTGGATTGATTTGTGTTGGATAAATTCATGAGATGACCTTTAGTGAGTAGATTATATGGATATATGTCTTGTGAAAGTATTCAAACAAGTTAGTTCATGTTTGATTCACATTTGATGAAGTTTAGCTCAATAGGTTGAAATCTGTCCTATAATTGAAAAACTGAGCTAGCTATGATCAAGTCTGAGTTTGTGTGAACAATCTATTTGGATTGGTATGAAATTTGGTATGCATGCTCTAGACTTATGGTATGAGATGCAATAGAAATTTCATGAGAATTGGATAAGACATGCTTCAGTTTTAGAGTAGATATTGTCAGCTATAGTGTAGCAGTTTTCAGCATGTAGCAGTGGTGGAAGAATTGAAATCTGGTATCAATCTAGAATTCAAATGAAGCTCAAATTTTTATAGATGATAGATGACTTAGTAAGGCTCATCTAGACCAAATTTTGTGGCATTTGGGTCTGTACATTGGGAGATATGCATTTTTCTTTGAAGGGTACAGAATATGCCTGAAAGGTGATAATAGTTGGATTGATCAAGAGTCACTTTGATTGAAAGGTCCTCAAGTTGGAATCATGTTTATAAGTGTTTGAGGTACCTAAGTTTGGTTTTGAGATAATCTAGAAGTATGACAAGCAAAGAGTATAAGGCCATTTGATTGTGGAGTGTAGTTGGCACACAAAGGGTAGTCCATTGAAGATCAAGACCAAGCTCAAGATGAAGATGAAGTTTACGTTCTAGTGCTTGTTGGAAATCATTTGGTAGAAAGAAAAGAACTTAAACATGTAGAAAAAAAGGACTTAAAGAAGGATTCAAGATTATTCATCAAGATAAGTCCATCACTTGGATCAATCAACTAATTCATTTCAAGTGAGTATCAAGAATGGTTCTTGGAGAGAGGTCACTTCTCCCTAGTGTAGGGGCTTGCCACCTATGTGTAGGTAAACCAAGTCTGGTGCTTGGAAGGCTAACATGGAAGTGGTGATCCAAGATACATTTAAGATGTTTAGTTGAAGCAATCAAAAGGGTTGATTAAGAAAAGCAAGCAACACCCAAAAGAGAGCTAGTCATGGCAATTCAAGTGGTATTCCAAATAGTTCTCTCATGCAAGCATTGATCAAAGAATAAAGCAAGTCAACCACATCATGATAGTGCACTTGATCATATTAGTGATTCTCAATTCATATGGGTGAAGAATGGACTCTATCTATGATGATTGGTCTTCACCAAGCTTATGATTAGACTTTACATTGCTATTGGAGTAATGAATTGGAATCTATGTGACTATCCTCTACACCAATATAGCAAAGGTATCATTGTAATTGTATGATCATTTCTGTAATAGAACCGTCCAATTTGTAAGAGCACAAGTACAAAAGCAATCACCAAAGCGATCAAACCATCATACTTGAGCCCAAATAAACCCGGTAGTCCGATGAAATCACGAAGGATCTCAAACAAACCAACATACAAACCAAGATCGTACATGATTCAACACAACGAGTCACATGTTACATCACTGTTCACAAATCGTCCACAAGTATCTCACATACATCGGAGTTCACCTAGTTATTACAAACCAAGTTCAAATAGAGGAAGCAAAGTAGTTTGACTTCAACATCACACTTAGTTCCAGTACATGCTAGTACCACGGTCATTTCTAGCAAAAGCAGAATAGAGGGGATAACTTAGGAGTACCATGCCTCAGGGTTTAGTCCTCATCCACGGTAGGATGAAGGCAGTTCTTATAGTAACCATGGTACATCATGTCATCTGCAACAAGAGAGAATAAACCCTGAGTATGAGAATGTACTCAGCTAGACTTACCGATCATAAACCAGAAATAATATGACACCAAGGAGTATGCAAGGCTTTATCGATAGAGTTAGCTT